>NC_092875.1:208454635-208634635 GCF_028372415.1 Notamacropus eugenii
ATGTGGCTACTGTGGAGAAAGGCTCACCATCCCCAACAACTGCCACTCATAGGGCAGGTAAGCCAATTTACTTGAAGTGATATGGTATCAGAGAGAGAGAGAGACAGAGAGAGACAGAGACAGAGAGAGAGAGAGAGAGAGAGAGAGAGAGAGAGAGAGAGAGAGAGAGAGAGAGAGAGACAGAGAGACAGAGAGACAGAGAGAGACAGAGAGAGACAGAGAGACAGAGAGACAGAGAGAGACAGAGAGAGAGAGAGAGAGACAGAGAGAGACAGAGATAGAGAGACAGAGAGACAGAGAGAGGAGGCAGTATATATTAGGAAGGTCAAACTACCATCACCACTCTGACCACCACAATCCCTCAGTCTCTAACAGAAAACCATGAACCAAAGAGCCTTTAGAAGACCAATTCTTTCAGCCCTATGTCAAATAGTCCATTATCAGAAACTGATATGATCTTATCATAATATATAATATCAAAGAAGCAAACACTTATTTTGCTTCTGCACCTGAAGGACCATAGAACCTTTCTATCTGAAACCTCACATATATATTATCTCTTCATTAGAAAGTGAGCTCTTTGAAAAGCAGGAACTGTCTTACTTTTCAATTAGTATCCCCGATGCTCAGTACGTAGTAAGTGCTTAATAAATGCCTTATTCATTTTTTCTTAGTTTCTATATCTGTAAAATAATTCCTGATTTTACAGGAGTAGAGGAACTTCTAACTGGAATAATGTCTCTTACAGTTCTAAATCTTTATACAATCCTCTGACAATTGCCTTAAAAAGCTTCATGCTTTCATGCTGTTGATGGTGGGTTGGTTTTTTTTTTAACTTTTCCCTATTCCCTATCTCCTATTCCCAGAATGCCTTTATCCCATTCTACTTCCATTGCCACCTATACAGTTCATATACATTCATTAATGTCTAGCTCATATGCTACGTTTGTGATGTCCCACAATCATTTCCTTCCCTCATTAGTACTTTGTACTTATTTCTATCCAATATTAGAGATATCTGCATACATGTTATCTCTCAAACTTGACTACATGTAGCTCTTTAAGTGTAAGAACTATGATTTATTTACTTCTTATTATTTAGCATGAGACCCCACATATACTCACATGCTCAATCAATGTGCATCACAGTCAACTTTTAGTGGCTTGATTGCATCAGTCATATGCTATTAGTTATATCAATTAAGCAAATAGGCTTTTTCTCTGGTATCCAGCTGAATTGAGGAACATGGTGTTTATGACACCATCCTTGGTTTTAAAAAACCCTACATTTCTAGGTAGCACTGCTGTCACTGAAGCATTAAGCATCCAGGAAATATAAAGATACAATGAGGGGACCAAATGCCCTGAATAACCGTAGTATGGCTGGGGTGGTATTGAAGCATGAGCATTTTATTTAATAAATGGCATGACTCAAATTATTTATTTAATAAATGGCATGACACAAGTATTTTAGTTATGGTACCAAGAAATAGCCCAGTGTGGCTCAAGCATTGCAGTAAAGGTAACTATAAGCATATATAACTCTAAACAATAAACACTGCTCTCTACCACTAGAATACAAGGGAATCAAGGGATGTTAAACTTGGTCTATGTAAGAAATTTCATGTATACAGGATGGGACAAGGACCACAGAAATTCAAAACTTCAAAAAAACTCAAATATGCTAAACAGAAATTCATATAAACAGTGGTGGTCTATACTAATCGATGAACCAACACACAACTAAAAAGGGTTAGGGTGAAAAGAATATGGATCTGCTGGTACAAATGGATCACTTTCAAAAGCATAACTAACCCTCCTTGATCCTTTCCCTCTGTTGATTATCTAGAATTTATCCTGTTTCTACTTTGTTAGAACATGGTTATTATACTGTTCCCCTTACTCCCCTACCCCAATTAGACTAGGAGGTCTCAAAAAGTCTTTTATTTATTAGTTCTTTGAATTTATCTTGTGGTTGAAGCAACTAAATGTAATTGGTCTAATTTGCTTATTTCAATAAATTTCCTAATTAAAAGAAAGCAACTGTCCCCACCCCTCATGACCACTCGATACCATATTAGTGGTTTCTAACTTAATTGATTGCTTGAGAAGTCAAGGACTCTCTACTAAGGATAAAGAGCACCTAATATGTTGTTTTAGAGAACTGACACAAACCAACATGGAAATTAAATTAAACTATGCTCTTGCAGTTAGACATTTTCCTCTCCACAGGCTGGACTCACACCACACAAGAAGGCTATAGACAATAAAATTAAATTAAAAAAAACTTCATGAGACTCAAGTCCATGTGGATAAAAGACTCTAAATAGTTACTTTAACATGTTGCACAAGTATACTTTTCTTAAGACCACTAGGAACACATATAATTTGGAGAAAAATTCTTTTATATATTTATGTTGAAAGACTGTATATGAAGAAATTTCTTTCCAGAATTCTTAGTACTGCAATTTCTGCCAATAAGCAATGTCATCTAATAATAGGAAATGGGTTAAAATAACCTATGAAATATATCTTTCTATGTACCTTGTTTCCTAGCATTAACAAAAAAATAAGCTTTGCATTTTTGCTGAATGTGGAGGAAGCTATGTTTCTAAAAATTTCACTAAAAACAAAGAATGTTAATCACTTAGCAAAGCAAACTGATAAAATTAGTCCATTTTCCTAAACCAAATGAACAGATTTTTTTAAAAGTTATTTGGCAGGAAAACTTTGATTTGCATTCCATTTTAAAAATGATATTTATGTACATAAAAGTTCTCTTTATGGCATTAAAAAAAAGAGACTGCAAAAAAGGAAAAAAAAGAAAAGTCATCAATCTTGCAAAGCTGCAGAATGATGATATACTTAACTCCAAGTCTTCTCATCAGAAGAAGGTGAGAAGATGAAGAAGATGGGCACAGATAAAAGGAATACTCTGGTGAATACTAATTTCCTGGCAATTAGACTGGTGAAAATATGAAGGGGCTGCCAGGTGCTGTTCATCACTGCAGTGTTTCAAAAGGAAATTGAATGAACACTTGAAGGAGATATTGCAGAAGGAATTCTTATTCAGGTATATTTTGGACAAAGCCCCTGAAGTTACTTCAAACGCTGAGATTCTGTGATTCTTTGAATTCTTCATATTAATTGACTCATATAGATGAGTATTATTTCTTCATATTCACAGAACATAACTTTTTCATTCACTTTGCAGTTACTGGACATTTTGTTTTCAGTTTTCTGTTATGAGAAATAGTACTGCTTCAAATTTTTGTGTACAGAGTGGCATCTTAGAGTCCCCCCCACTCCCATATGGGTAAAATCCTTGCAGTGGAATTAGTGAGTTAAAAGGAAGGTCATTTTTGTAACTCATTAAATAATTCAATATTGTCCTTTAGACAAACTTTTTCTCTTCATTTGTTTCTCCATGTTTCTTCAGAATTTCATGCATGAGAGCTTGCTGCCCTTTCTGGGCTTACTTTTTGACCATAAAATCCTAACTATATTGTCTGAGACTCCTTTGAAACCTTTTATTGAAATTCCCATCTTCTACCTTTAAAGGGATGAAATTATCATTAAGACACGCCTAGAATTTATTAGTTGCTCCATTTCTGAGGGAGAGCTCCAGTACATTCCTAGTCAATTGAAGTTTTGGCATCTCTATATGATGCCTAAATTCATTATCTGTTAGTCATCTATTTCTTCCTTCTGTCCAGGTGGCCTTCAGTATATCACCGAATAATGTCATTTACATTTACTTTTCTTGATGTTCACCCAAAAGCATTCCATCATGCTTCTCATTACTGGTTCATGGAGATTTTCATATCATTATTTGGGCCTTAGTATGTCATACCATTCTACCTTTCCTTTCAGCTATTCCATTCCTTTTGAATAAGGCATCTCTTTCTGAAGGCTTATTCCAGTAATGGAATATGGTCCCACCCAACTAGAAGTGATATCAGTGAAGTCAAATTTGCCTCCTTGTCTCAGACTGTCTAGTCTATATTTTGTGCATATTTGTGCATAAATTTCTAAGACCATGGATTTTATTGCTACTTCCTTTTTCTTAGATTTTGTTTCTTATCAATTAACTAGACTTCTCCTGAATGCTCATGTGCTTTTGCTGTAGCTATCCTCTGCCCTCAATTTAAGTCCCTTCTGATGAGACTTCTAAGATTCCAGGAAAATAATATTTTACCACCCTTTGTGAGGTGTGCTCTGTCCCTGGCCCAAAGCCCATCATTTCTATATTTTATGCCATGGTTCAGAAATCTAAATACCACTTTCAGACACAGTCTTCTTTACCAAGCTGTTCATGTCCCAAATCTGCCTGTCTCCTCTGAAGTCCCTGAATCAATTGGCAGCAATGATGAAAGGACCAGCTGCGTCCTTAAGGTTTTCAGTTTCTTGCCCAGGACTTCATAATAAGGAAAGTGAAGAAGTTATTCCTTGAGCTTGGAACTTCTGGGAGGAAGACCAGACAGCAGTACGATTATGGATAATGGTTACTTGGCCACAGCAAAAAGACAAACATCATGCACCCTGTGCACATCACTGCAAAATCTTTCTTGTCTTGCATACTTGCTAGGAGTGAGATACGAAGTTCTCTGTCATTCTCAATATTTTTTGATCAGGTCCCATGAAAGACTACAAGACAAAGATTCATAAGGTTCTCCCTCTTACTTCTCTGTTTAATTTCTTTCCACATTCTGAGATTTGTGTGCAAGTCTCACCTTGTGCTTCCTTTTTTAAAGTTCTGTAGCACTTATCATCTATAACACTCAATCTGTTACTTAACGTATGCTAGTTTAGATCATTATCTATTAATTTATATGTCCAGTTTAACTAGGTCGTGAATCCTGAGACAGAGATCATGTCTTAAGTTTTTTGTGCTCAGGGCCTATTACAGTACCACATACATAAGTACTAGGCAAAGGTTTGCTAATGGTGTTGTAATGTTAGACCTAGAGATGCATTCTGGGATTTATGGAAACATCACATCTTTTTACACACTACTCTAAACTGCTAAATAGAAAGGAAATATTTCTGACACAAATCCAGATGAATCCAAGTCATTTCACTAAAACACACTAAAGTGTAATTTCAATCAAATTACTGCAAAGGATGGACCCTGGCAAAAAGTTACATGCATAAAAGATTTCAGGTTTATATTTAGTAAGACAAATTATAAGCAGAGAAAAGGAGAGAATCTGGAAGCAGAATATAACCTAGTTTGATGAGGGGTTACAATGAATGGAAAGCATTTCTTACCATGTGCTTACCATGTGACAGATACTGAGCTAAATACTGGGGATGTAAAGAAAAGAAGTAGTCTTTACTCACAAGAAGCTCATATTCCACTGGAGGAGACCACATATAGATAAGTATCCAGTTACACAGAAGATATATACTGAATAAATGTAAGGTGATCTCCGAGGAGAAGGCATTGGCATATGGGGGTAAGTCAGCAAACAAAGGTCTCCTGAAAAAGAGATGTGAGCTGAATATTGAAGGGACTCAGGGAAACTAAGAAACATCAAGGTGAAGATTCGTTTAAGGCATGGGAGACAGTCAATGCAAAGGTGAGAGATGGGAGGTAATGGGCAAGGGCAACATGTAGGCCAGTGTATATGGACTGCAGATTATGTAAAGGGAGTATAGTGTAAGAAGACTGGGAAAGGTGTAAAGGGTCAGGTTATGCAAAACAATGTTTTAGTGGAGAAATAAATGAATTAAACAAGAAATATATGGGGCAGCTAGGTGTCACAGTGGGTAGAGTATGAGGCCTGATTTCAGGAAGACTCATCTTCTTGAGCTCAAATCTTGCCTCACACACTTATTATTAGCTCTGTCACACTGGGCAAGTCACTTAACCCTGATTGCCTCAGTTTCCTCATCTGCAAAATGAGCTGGGGAAGGAAATGGCAGATCATTCCAGTATCTACCAAGAAAATCCCAAATGGGGTCCTGAAGAGTTAGACAAAATGGAAACAACTGAACAAGAAAAACTAAGAAATATGCTTGTCTAATTCTACTATGGTTGAAGAGAGGGATGAACAGCACTCAGAAGACCACTGGTTTCAGTTCTGATGATAATTAGGCAGGGATGTGGACAAATAAAGAGTCTGTGGCTTGTACTTTCTGCATGTATTATGTGGGCTACCTGTCCTGACTAGCTCATGGAGTGGTTGTGAAGATTAAGGGAAATAATGTAAAACTGCTTTCAAAAGAGCGTAAAATATGAAATACCACATTATTATTTTGCCATATTACTTGTTTACAAAATAGTTATATCCTTCAGAGAGGTATTTAAAAATGAACATTGCCATATTTATAAAACATTTTAAAGTTCAATAGTAAAACTGGCTACCCACACAGTTATTTTTATGCACAGGAAAAAGGACATGGAAGTAAAAACAATGTAATTGTAACTTTTGTGCAAGATAATATTCTCATGGGCATGGAACACAGTGATACTACAAACATTTGATAACTGTAGGTGTGATACTGCGGTAATCAAATATTGCTTTACACAGCGCAGCACTTGCACTGTTAGACCTAGAGATGCATTTTGGGATTTGTGGAACCATCATACATTTTTCCCCACTACCTTACTATTTGACTACTAGAACAGGAAAGGAAGGAAACACCTCTGACACAAATCCAGATGGATCCATGTTACTTCACTTTAAGTCACAGATGTTTTCTGTTGGTTTTGATACATATATACAGTCATATAAACAGCTACTACAATCATTATCCAGACCATCAGCAAAGCTACCAAATGTATCAGAAAGCAAACAAGTTAAATTAAAAATACATAAACACAAGACTTAAAACAAAAGTGCCAATTGTTTCAAAATACAAAATGCATCATAAGAAATAGATAGTTTATGTCTGTACATCTTTGCTGATACAGTAGCCAGGGTGTTAGGATGTAAGTCTTTCAGGAAGAGTTCAAAGGGTCTGAACTTGACAGTAGAGATGTTTTCTTCATAGGTCAGGGGGGGAAATCCCAATTTAGTTAAACCTCCTATTTTAAATAATCTGATGTTCCATATCTCAAACTTGTATGACACACATATGACAGACTACAGGTGTGGATGTCTGTCATAATGAAACCACTTACACTCAATATGAAAGCACAATGCACTGAAGGAGCTCCAGTGAACCTCAGCAAGAGATTACGCACAGAGCTATTGGCAGAACATGGCAAGACAGAATGTCAGATTTCATAGTCGGCAGACATCTACAACAACTGATGCCTTGTAGTCAGAGGCTGTTAAATTACCTGTGAAGGGTTACTGGCAGCCTTGAATGTTTTTCTCATTGTTTATTTAGTTCCAAAAGCTCTTGGTCTTTGTGGTGATTGCCCTGACTGACAGCACAGGAAGTCTGGACTTTGTAAACAGGGTGCTGCTGTAGTGAATTACAGGTAACAAGTGCGTAATCAACCTGCTAGGGCTGGACCTTTATAAAGAGATGCTTGTTATCAATACCAAAGGAATATACTTTAATATATAAAAATGTCAACTACAGAAAAAATGTTATAAAAAACATTACTTAAAACACAAAAATTTTATCCTTTCTCTTTGAGCAAATAGGACTTTATATAATTTAGGTAATTGAGTATTTTGTTTCTCTGACTTCATTTTCTATAGTAAAAATACTCAAATTTTACAATATATGATGTGAAGTTGCCAAAATGTAAGAAGATGCTTGATAAAGGGGCTGGGCTATTCTGAAATGCAAAAAGCAGGAAAGTATAACTTCTATTAAAAACAAGACTTGATAGCATGAAGTAAAATGACTACAATCAGACCATAATTTATGTGTGGTATTTTAAATGTAACTGTTAATTAAAAAACATAAATAAAAACAGAAATGTCATAAGTTAGAAGGCATGAGAGGAAGCCTTTTATAACAGCAAAGCCTTACTCTATCTGTCTCTTTGTGAATACTGAAGACAATAACACATAATACAGAAGAGAATGGCTTATCAACAAAGGTTTCAAAATGCATTAATATCAGACACTATTGCTGATCTGAATATTATTTATTAAAATAGATACCATGTACTATCATATTATTATGCCCCAAAGACCTCGTTTTGCAAGCTGAAATGAGAAAAACTAGGTTTCGTTAGTACATTCATTGATGCTGATCATTTTAGGCGCCTATTCCTACCTCAGAAATTTAATCTGCATTAAAGCACCTGTGTTTTCTACAAGTTATTTTCTTCCCTCCAGATCCATTGTGGAGAATGTGTGTTGTAATTTAATAAAACTGTATAAGCAAACAAAAAATATTCACCAAAAGATGCTTTCTTTATGTCTTTTCTTCACCAAAATGCCTGAAGTGAAACTTCTATTGAATGACTATTACGGGCTTTCATGATGAATCTCTTGTCATTGGCAACTACAAATATAACTGACAGCACCTTTTCAAAGCATCTTAGGCAGTAAGTATGCCTTCCGGTAGAAGACAGTACATACTTCCTTAATACTTTATCAAGTACCTCCAACAGATACATTAGAGAATATTTAAATACCCAACTACCACATATGGGTTACTAACCAGTTCCCAGAGTGCTACACTGCCGGCCAACCCTGTGGTCTAACTGGATTCACATTGATAATATATAGCCATGATTCTGCTTCAATTAAAAGCATATTTCAGGAGAAGCCCAGCACAGGATGGCTGTTGTATGCATTTTAATAACACCAGCCCAGAACTCTGCTTATGCTAAATGCACGCTGCTCAAAGAGATTCAGAATTATGCTTTACATAAATAAAGACTGATCATATTAAGACAAAATCTTGCAAACCTAAATGCACATTAATGGCACAAACCCAGAATATGTTGGCAATTCTACAGATGGTGCATAAAAATCAATAAATCACCTAAAGTTGCACTAATATCTTTGTAACCAAAATGTTTTCCCTCTTAGAAAGAGAGCAAGTGAATGAGGATATGAAACTGGAAGTAAAAAGTAGAAGAGGAAGAAAAATAACTTCAAACGGTAAGTATTTAACTAGTTCTAAATATTAGCATGGTCACATCATTACATGACTCCTAAGCTACTCACCCTACGGTAATTTACCCTATATTTAAAGTGATAATATTAGTAGTCCACTGTTTTATTGCATAAAGAATTACAAACATCCTTAAACATGTTTGCTTAATTTCCATCTAATACATTAAAGAAAATTTTAAATAAAAGAAGCAGCCTACATTATTGAGGCACAATTTTCACTATTCAAAATATAGTGATTGTTACTGAAAGATACAAATAGTGTTTTTTTTTATTCTAACACCTCAGAATAAGACAGTTTCATATTTAATGGTATTAATGTAATCAGGTCTGGGGTAATTTACTATTTGAAAAAAAATTGTGAGATGTCATTAGAATCATCCCTAAATGAATAACAAATGTAACCCAAGACAATGTCATTATTCTGAAGATCACACCTGTTATCATTTATTCTCACTATCATTATCAAGATTCATATGGATATTAAGATTTCTTGAGCAAAGATACTGAAATTGATGCTTTCTAGTAAATTTGATTAATAAATTGCATGGCATTATTTTGAAGAGTAGCAACAGGAATGAATGGGACAAATTTTGGCTTGTTTACATTAAAGGAAGAGGAACAAAACACAAGTCATCCTATTCATGACATTTTTTATAACTCATTTGCACAGGAGGTTACAATTTACAAAAGGCTTTCATGGGCACTGATGTAAAATTGATACATACTATATATTCTTATTACATAAGAACAATAATTATCAAATAGTTGTAGAGTCTTAGAATCATATTTCTCTATTGTTCCACTATTGGCAAGTACAGGAAGTGTGAAATGAACCCTTTGCCTGATGACAAACACCAAGATGATCTCAAAGAGAAACAGTGAGCAAGTCCTTCTGGCTCATGGTGTGGAGAACTTTGCTCATGTATCAAAGCAGTACCAGAACCATACAAGCAATTCTTGTCATGTACTGTTCTAAAGTGGGCAGAGGGAAGACAAGACAGTGAATTAGGTAATTTCACTTTTAAAAGGAGTTAAGTTATATTAGCAGACTCTGGCAATTTGGCACCAGAGCGAGATCAATGCATCATCCATTTTGAAGAAAACTTAATGAATGGGTCTAGAGAGCTTCCACAGAGAGACAGCAAACAATCTAAACTAAACAGAAGAGCTATTTCTATCCCTAAAATGATTTACTTACCAAAGTTGACAAAAGGTAATCAAAATATTTATTTGACTCAAAAATGTCTCTAGTATGGTATAGGCAATCTTCAACTATATTCAGGATTATAATGACTCTGGAGTCGAATTATAATTGCAGTTATATCACTATTTCTGCATTAAAAATTATATTACATCCATAAGATATCACCACAAAAATAATACTTGTCACTCTTTTTACCAGCCACTTAAAAATGTGTTCATTGGGAATACTATCAATATTATACTGTGTATCGGGCATGATATAATCAAAGAATGTTGACTTACTGCCTCTGTGACCTCTAGCAAATCACTTAATCTCTTTGGATTTTAGATTTCTCATCACTGTAAAATGAGGGCATTTCTAAGATCATTTCCAGCTATACTGCACTATGCACTACATGTGAACTAATAGATGACCAAAATGTTTAGAGATAGAGAGAGACTGGATTTGTGCTTTCATGGTGTAGGGAGTTCCTGGTGAGGAACTTTCTCTACCAAGCAGATCAATATCTTCTCTGAAAATTAAATCTTAGATAATTGTTTAGAACACTGAGATACTAAGTGACTTGCCCAGGACCACACAGTCTATATGTGTCACAACCTGAATTCGATCATTGAGACAGTTTTGTCATTGGTTCCTTAGCAGCACATGACAACTGAAAAACTATAAAAGATTTTAGGCTGTTTTAAAGAATAAAAATAAAATGAGTAAAACATGTGGGTAGCATTCAGGTCAATAAATATTTGGGGAGAAAAAGCAGAAAGTCTAGGAATTAGAAAATGTGAGTTTAGTCCTGACTTTAACACTACCATGCTAGGTGTTTTCTGATCAAGGTCTTTAACTTTCCAAGACCTCATTTTCCATATCCATGAAATAAGAACATTGAACATGATTATTTCTAAAAGTCTCTTTCAGTCTAGGTACCTCTTTACCAATTTAGGTACAGAGTTCCAATAAAATAGATGCAAGAGCTCATTCTAGCATCGAAATGTATCAAAGAGAAATTCTTCTGGTTAAAAACAGATGTAAAATTAGGAAGTGAAATGAGGGAAGTATAGGACAAGAAACTTGTCAGTTTATAAACAAATACCAAACTTGGAATTATAAAGAATTCATAAAAAGTCTTAGGCATATAAATGGAAACAACAACTTCCACAAAATAATCACACAGGAGTATTACAAAATTGGAAAGAACAAGCATGGTCCTAAAGGAGAGGAATGACAAGATATCCTCCCCTCTACTCCTTTTAAAAGGAAGGAGATACTTAGGTATGGAAAATTGCATGTATTTTTCCATTTTTTGGGTACATACTTGGTCTTGCCAAATTTTCTCTTCTTTTAAAAAACATCATTTATTATATGGGCCTGGGCACTGGGGGAAATATTCAGAGAAATTTTGGCAATCTAAAGAGAAATGATGTCAAATTTAAAAGTAGTTTTAAAAAAGTCTTAATCAAGGATCCAAATTACAATGCATATAGTACATTACAAGAAGGTATCTCATTGAATCCTGTGGTTTCTATTCCAGGGTCTTAGCACATGATGATTAATAAATGTTTGTTGATTGACTGCTATCACTATAGAATTCAAAGAGGAAATCCCATCATAAAAAGTATTTACTAAGAAGTACCAGTTGTCAAAAAGTAAACATGTCTGGAAAGAAGGAGTAAGCCATGGATACTAAGGGATGAAAGAGAAAGGAACATGTGCTACTATAAAGAAGTTCAATGAACTGATGAATTTTCTAAAAAAAAAAAAAAAATGCAACAGGTCTATTCTTACTCCGTTATATTAAGCAAAACATGATGCCTTGGTAGAAAATAGTCATTAAAGCCATATCTGGAAACATGGCTTTGGGAGAAGGTCAAGAGAACAGCAAGCACAGAGAAGCATTATTACTCCCGATATTCATGTCTCTTGTTTTCAAACTTCAAAGGCATATGGGTGAAAGAAAGGAAAGGAGATATAGGAAGAAAGAGGGGGCAGGGGGGAGTATACCACTGTGTTCAAAGACAAAATGGCAAAAGCAGAGCCTCAAGCTTGCTCATTTTGAGATAACTTTCATGACCACTTTTATTCTGGCTTTTGCTGTTTTCAGACTGTCCTCCATATGGTTAATTATCACCATTTGGATTCTTTTTTCCCCCTTATCCTGCTTTAACTCAATGTTGCTTTTGACACTATTCATGACTCAATCGTTTTCATACATCCTGAACAAAAATCTGGGAAACTATTGCTCTAACCACTCCTGGTTTTAATTGTACTTCATTCCATTTTGAGTTTTTCCTTTATCTTCTCATTCACATGGTGGCTCAGATTTCCATATGGTATAATTCCCATTAAAATAAACCCCAGGAGGTCATCCAAATTTTGTTGTTGTTGTACTGAAATTCTCTTTCACTCAATAGCTTTTAATATAAGTTGGCCAGGAGCTGGCCTTGGGAATAATTCAAACTACAAATATCTGACTTTTTTTTGCAACAGCAATTTTTGCAATGAGATTTTGCCTTTTTGTGTTGTTGTCATCATCTGGGCTACCCTATTGCTATCTGATAGTCCTGAACCACCCAGAGGTCACAACAACTCTTCTTCTTGTACTCTTTTCTAAGTCCCTTGATCCTTTTAGGTTCGAGATAGAATTCAAGCATCTATGATTTCATTAGTGAGGGCATGCCATCTAGTTATGCTGCCAACAAACTCTCTATGCCTTACTATATCACAGGATGCTTCATGAGTTGTTGTGGCCATAAAAATTAATCAGCTGGTGGCTAAATACCATCACTCATCTTGTCATAAGGCTTTAGAAACCTAACCAGATGAGAATAAGCATTTATTTCCTCTTTGTCCATACTGAAATAAGCATTTGTTAAATGTCTAGTATGTGCTAGGCTATACGTGTTCTACAAATATTGTCTGATTTGATCCTCATAACAACTTTGGGAGAGAGGTGCTATTTTTATCTTCATTTCACAGTTGAGGAAACTGAGGTAGATGGTGATTATGTGATTTGTTCAGGGTCAGACAGCTAGTAAGTATTTGAGGGTGGATTTGAACTCAGGTCTTCTTAAATCTAGAATCAGCACTCTATCCACTGCACCTAAATGACTCTGAAAGGTGACAGATATAGTCTCTTGTAAAGTTGATATTTGAAGTCTTTCCAGCTCAGTAGGGCCTATCTGAGCTTCAGCTCTACTGGAAAGGCCTTGGAGAATCCAAAGTCATCCTCATCAAAACAGGCCTCAGAATAGGCTGGTACACACGAATTCTCTATTTTCCTCTTTGAAGAGATAGGTCTATTTTTGTCTTTCTTTGTATCACTAGTACATAACCACAGCACTTGGTACAGAATATACATTCCTTGGTGACTGAATGACTGACTTCAGTTATCAAAGTTTTCCTAAGCAGAACCCTCATTATTATATACGAATATATAATATAAATAGTTTTAGCAATATAAAGTTAGAACTTTTTTTGATGTTTCAAGAGCAAAGTATTTTAAAGATGAGTTCAAATTGACTATTCATCATTTCTGTTTCTTTACCATTGCTCTGTCACCTTGGTCCCAAGACGCTCCATGATTCCAGGTCTCTACTGCCACATCAGTTCTGGGCCAGAGACAAGGATATCTTATGACAGGTATTGTGTTATACCTTTGTATTTTATTTAAGTGTTCTCCCCTTTCCTTAAATACTATCTTTTGTCCATGTGAGGCTTGTGTGGCATGTGAGGTCATGTGTGGCTCCAAGCACTGACAAGTTTGACCACTGTTGGAAAAGCAGTTCTTGCTGTCCCCAAGGGCATGGTGGAGATTTCTGGTTCAGTGATCAACAACAACAACAAAAAAAACAAGGCAGAAGTTTGGGCTTGGCCTTTGACTATGGCTGCTTCATCTGCTTTAAGAGCAGTCCATATATAGTCAGGTAATGGACATTTTGCTTAGAAGTTTTACAGATTGTTTAGCATTAATTCTTTCAAAAGAGCAAAAGATTGTCGTGACAACATGAGAGGACTTCTTTGGTATTCTTGTAGTCCTCTAGTGTAAAATCATCAAATTGTGGAGAAATGTAACCATGTTACTCTCCCTAAGAGAGAAGCCATCTGCAATTATGAAATATTGGACAGCATGAGCATGGTCCTGTGATGACCACATGCAGTATTTCCTATTTTGTTTCATTAAAATCATGTAATGTGTAAGAATTTTGCCATCAATTAACATTTCTTCTGAATTAATTCCTGGTTTGTTGGGGAAATAAGGAGAATTTACTGTAAAATTTAGGCCCACTGTGCTGCAGCATCCACACAGAGTCCT
This sequence comes from Notamacropus eugenii, assembly GCF_028372415.1. Classification (NCBI taxonomy): domain Eukaryota; kingdom Metazoa; phylum Chordata; class Mammalia; order Diprotodontia; family Macropodidae; genus Notamacropus; species Notamacropus eugenii. The sequence goes on from NC_092875.1 coordinate 208,469,184, forward strand.
AGTCAATGTTTTGCAAATATGTCATAACGAGTTTCTGGCTCTAAGTAGTTCCTGGCAATTATGTCATAGTTTGACAACAGGAGACAACAAGGACATCAGAATCACTAACATGGCATATGGCTTGTAACTGTTGACTATTTATCAACTTTACAGGGCCAGAATGATTTTTTTTCTTTCTTTTTTTTAAATTAAAATTTTTTTAATCAGAGAAAATCTGCTTTCTCTCCACTCTACCCTGTACCCCCAATTGAGAAGGAAAGAAAAATAAAACCACTGTTACAAATATGTATAGTCAAACAAGAGAGATTTCTATACTGGCCCTTTAAAAGAAATTCTCATTCTATGCTGAGTCCTTTACTTTTCTACCAGGAGATAAGTATTATGTTTCACCATGAATCCTCTGGAATTGTGGTTCTTCATTACCACGATCAAAGTTTCTAAGGCTTTCAAAGTTTATGTCATTACAGTATTTATAATTGTTATTATGATATCAATTATTTGTTATAATATCAATTATAATTGTTATTATAATTATCCCTCAATTCTTCTCACTTCACATTTCATCATATATATGTTCCCAAGTTTCTGAGAACATTCCCATAATCATTTCTTACAGCACAATAGAATTACATTTATGTATCAAAATTTCTTCAGCAATTACCCATTAGATTAGTTCCCCCTCGGATATTAAAATTCTTTGACACGTCAAAAAGAGCTATATTTTTATATATCCTTAGTTAGAGTTTGTTGTACTTAGAACTAATTCCTCTCTTATTCTAACCTCTCTCTTACTCCCCCCTCTCCCTTTTCTTCTTTCTTTCCTATTTCCTTGTTGAGTGATACATGTTTCTGGATCCAACTGTATATATATATGTATTCTTCTCTCCTTCAACAACTTCAGATGAGAGTAAGGTTTAAATATCACTTGCTCCCCCAACTCTTTCCTCCTTGTTTAGACTTTTATTTGTGTACCCCTAATATATAAGATAATATTCTCTAACCTTCTTCTCCCTTTCCCTCTACAGTATATTTCTCTTTTTCCATACTTCATTTGAGAGCATCAAGAACCACTTGCAAGCTAATTAGACTTTCTCTATGATTCCTGCTGGTGGTAGGGTACAGAGGGTCTCATGTATCATTTTTCCATATTAGAATAAAAAGTTATCTATATTTAGTCCCTTGTGATTGTTCACTCCTGTGAATGCACAACTCCTTGTGGTGTACACATTGCCAGAACTAGCTGAGCATTTTGGAGGCTCTGAAATAAAGTTTGGGAGAGAAGAGGTCATTAGGTTGCCTACCAAAGTGAAGGTCAAAAGAGCCATTGGGCTGATCTTATTGTAGTATACCTGTGAAATCTGGGCAGTCTACCAGCACAATGCCAGAAAACTGAACCGTTTCCATTTGAATTGTCTTAGGAAGATTCTGAAGATCACCTGGCAACATAAGGTGACACTGAGATCCTTTCTCAAGCTAAACATTCAAACTCTACTGCAGAGAGTGAAACTCTGATGGGCTGGCTACCCTATTTGAGTGTCAAATATATGTTGACCTAAAAGATTATTTTACAGAGAACTTCACACAAATCAAACGTTCACACAGAGGTCAGAAGAAGCAATACAAGGATACTCTCAAGGTCTCTCTAAAGAATTTTGGTATAGACTGTGAGACATGGGAGACACTGGCACAGGACCATCCAATATGGTGTGCCTGAATCAAAGAAGGTTGCTATGGTCTAAGGGCAAAGCAAAATTGCAATAGCTCTAAAGAAACAAGAGATGTACAAAATTAGAGACATCTTCATCCCAAATGTTCACATGCACTATTTGTGCTCAATCCGTGGTAGAGCCTCCTGAGTTCATACTGGTCTGATCAGCCACAGCTGGATACACTGTACATTGATCCTGACATAATGATACCGTTCTGGTCCTCTTTTGAGTATGAAGGAAAACAACGATGACCTTTTTATATTTCTCAACTCTTGTGTTTGTACTTCAAAGGTGCTATGTAGTTTTGGTCTTTTTTATTAAAGATTCTTTTATTCCCCCTGTAGGATTTATACTAGGCTTTTCTGGGTAAGTTGTTCCTGGTTGTAAGCCCACACTCTTTGCCTTCTGGAATATGGTATTCTAAGCTTTCTGCTCCTTTATATTTCTCTGCAAATTCTTGACCTGGGTTTGAGTCTGTGGGCTAGCCTCATCTGGAGTTCCAGTAAACTACTGTTAGTCTTAGCTGCTCTCAGTCAGCTGTTAAGTTCTGCTAATGTGGGGTAGATCTAAGAATCCTGTCCTGAATACTCCTCTGGAGGCTTCAGACTGGGCCAGAATTTGGCACTGAGACACCCATTTGGGTCATGTGACTGTTGCTTGTTTATGAACTTATTTCTGCCTTGGTATACAATGTAGGGCTTGAGGCTGCTTCTTCCCTGGAACATTACCCCTTACCTTCTTAACAAACCCTGGACCTATTACCTGGTCCTGGAAGAAAGTGATAAAGTTGTTAATTGACACTAGTTTCTCCACCCTCCACAAGTCTAGGTTTCCTATGATGAATATGGTACCTCTTCTTGCTCTGGTATATAACTTCTCCCTGCATATGGCAGAATTTGACCCTAGCATCTGTAGATCTCTCTCTCAATAAATTAGACCTCTCATCACAATAAATCCTTTTGGCTCAGACAAGACTTTAAATGCTTCAAATTGGTCAGACAATCCCAAATCCATCTAAGTACTAAGTAAATTAGGTTCCTTCTCTTATGATCTGATAGTTCCGTAGCAGTTGCTTTTTCTTGGGGAATGGGAAGTCATTAAAGGATGAACTCAAGGAATAATGAAGTTAAACCAGTGAGGCTTTTTTGTCTTTCACAAAATGAGAGACATGATTGGGTAGGTAGGCATTTACCAAGAAATCAGAAAGCTGTTTGGTTTTTTTTAAATTTTTAATGAGGGAAGGGACAGTGGCTCTGGAATTTGTTATTAACTCCAAATAGGACTTTAAGCACAGTGCTTTGAGAGTCATTCTCTGAAGAACAATAAACCAGAATACTTTTTACAGAGTCCAGCTAGGGTCCTAGTGAAAGATGCACTGTTCATGATCAAAGTTTTCCCTAACCAGAAAGATTTATGGACTAGTCTCTATGATACTGTTACGGGGTATGGATTTAATAGATAAGAATTTATTTAATGAAAACTATCATTTGGAGGCCATCTCACAGTGTTATGGTAAGGAAAGTACTTTGCAAGCCATAAAAGGGCATGGAAATGTGTCATTACTATTATTGGCACATGGGAGAAGAATCATGCTTGTTCTACTTGGCCTCATGGGAAGGAACTAAGAGCAATGAGAAGAAAGTAGAGACTTTAGATCCATAAGGAAAAGCTTCCTAACATTCAGAACTGCACTAAAATACAATGGACTACCATGGGAGAGAGGAAGACTCTCATCACTGGAGATCCTCACTGAGAGGCTAGGTATCTATTATTAAGCATTTTGTAGAAGTCATTCATGTGCATGCATGGGTCGAATTTAATAGTGTTTGAGATTCAAAGATTCAGTAATGGGGAAATAGATATCACAAAGCAATGAATGTTTAATTGGGAAAAACTAAAGCAGTTTAGAATGGCATAGAAAAATTTCATGGAAAAATTAGGATTTCAGCTAGGCCATGAAATTGAATAAGATGTCATCAAGGGCCCATAAACAACGATAGTAGACCTTTGAGTTTTTACAGAGGACTGGTTTTATTATCTCTGTCTAATGGCATCCATTAGTTTTATAGCATAATAGAAAAAACATCACATTTAAAATTGGGAGACCTGGGTTCCAGTTTTAGTTAAAACAAATTAAGTATATGATTAAACTTGGACAATCACTTCAGTTTCCCAGCCTTCAAATTAGGCATGTGTGGGATTATCCCCTAACTCCCTTCTAGCTCTAACATTCTTAGATTTATAAATAAGCATGAGTTATTAGGTAAATCTACAACCCTGTGAATGAACTTTTATCTGTGTTAGGTTAGTTTTACCCTAGATACAAAAAAGGAATGCTAATAATTTTGAATTTAACTATTAAATTCTTGGCAAATGTGAAAAAAGATTGCCTTGAATTGCTAATAAAAGATAAGACTATCATAAAAGAATTCACATCCTTTGCTATCCCTTACTTATTTTTTAGTAAGGAAGTACTAAGACATAAGCAAATGAGAAGGGAAAGGGTAGGTTTTGAAAAAGACTTGAAGAAATCAATGAGATTTTGGTCTTCTATGAGGAAGATGCAATTGATTCATCTTTACTAGGATTTGAATTCAGGTTTCTTTTTTGTAATGGTTGATACTGATACATATACATTTTCTTACTAATCCTCCTGGTGACTGAAGGCATATGCCTGCACACTGATGGTCAGAAATAAAAGTTAAAACTACGCATGAGGAATTGTTTCTTTCCATGAAATCTAATTGGTGCATATCGGGTGATGGCAAGGATAAGTTAAGAAACATTTATTAAGCAATTATTATGTGCCAGATACTGTGCTAACAATCAGGCACACAAAGAATGCAAAAACAGTTCCTACTCCTAAGAACTCACCATCTAACGGGGGAGACAACAAGTAATCAGCTATGTAAAAACAAGATATTTACAAAAGAAAATGGAGATACTCTCAGAGGAAAGGCATTTAAAATTAAGAGAGATCAGGAAAGGCATCTTAAGGAAGGTGGGATTTTATCTGAACTTTGAAAGAAGCCAGGAAAATCAGAAGGTAAAGATAAGGGAGAAAATTCCAAAAATGGGGAATAGCCAGTGAAAATGCCAGAAGTCAGGAGATGAGGTATCTTGCTCAAGGAACAGCAAGGAAGTCAGTGTCCATCTCTTAATTCTAGTACCTCCTCCCTTTTGATTATTTTTTTTTAACCTGTATGCCTGTCTTTCTTTGCATTTAGAAATGACCTGCATATAATAGTTGCTTAATACAAGCTTGCTGGTTGATTGTAATTGGACCATATAGTGCATGGAAAAGAGTAAAATGAAAGAAAACTGGAAAGGTAAGAAGGGGTCAAGTTATGAAAGGCTTTTAACACCAAATAGAGAATTTTATATTTTAACTTGGAGGTAAAAGGAAACCACTAAGTTCCCGACTAAATAGAGGAGTTTATTAAATAGGAGAATGGCATAACCAGATCTATAATTTAGAAAGATCACTTTGTTAGCTGAGAGAAAGAGAAACTGAAATGGGAAGAGATGTGAGGCAGGGAGACAAATCACTGGGCTACTGCAAGTCCAGGTATATGTCAGAGGAGAGAAGAGGGCATATGCGAGAGATATTGCAAAAGTAAAAGCAACAGGGTTTGACAACTGGTAGGATATGAGAAATGAAGGACAACAGGAAGTCAAGGATGATACCTACATTGTGAATCTGGGTAATGGATGTAGAATAATGCCACAGTAGTAATAAGAAAGTTAGGAAGAAGACTGGTACGTAGATAATTAGGCCTTTAAAAAGATTTGGATTTTCTTGGGTGACTTTATAATCTTGGTCTCACTTTCATCAAACCTAACAAATTGGCCCAGATATCCCAATAACAATAAAGGATGAAAGCATGGAAATAAGCATTTATTCAACATCTCTTCAACACTTGCTTTGTGTTGGCACTGTCCTAATAAGTACTTTACAAATACCTCAGTTGATCCTCCCAACAACCCTGGGAGATAGGTGATATTATTATCCCCATTTGACAGCTGAGGAAACTGAGGCACATAGAGGTATAACTAGTCCAGGGTTACACAGTTAATGTGTCTGAGACTGACTTTGAACTCATGTCTCCCTACCTCTAGGCTCATCTACTACATCACCTAGCTGATGGTAAGAAAACAGTACTGACTAAACAAAAAAGAGGTGTCCTCATTCATGATATTTGGATTCTATCGAGAGGGTTTTCATACACTATAATTTTTATAATCATTAATATCTCAGTGAATCTGTGATATCAATGCCTGCTACTAAAAATAATTTAGCTTTAGGGAACATTTATTTTTGTGAAATCCCTAAAACTTAAAATTTGGAAATATGGTGAGAAACAGTATGATGAAAGAAATTATCAATCAGAGAATCTCTCCTATACAAGGAAAATTTGAACTAGGTAGTTCTCAAGGGCTTTTCACTAATCTTCCAGAAAGTACGTTTGCTACATGACACCAAGTAACTGCAATCAAAAAGCACTGATACTGAACATGTATCTGTACAAAATATAGACAGCCTGTGAACTTCTATCTACTCTTAATTAAACAGGCAAATACAATAAAAATCCATCAGTAGACAGGATTAATGATGCTGCTGCCTAAATCCAAAAGAAAACCATACTGTTGGCTAAACATGGAGTTCACTGAAAAAGCCTCCTTTTAATAACAGAAGAAAGTAAAGTAGATATGCATGAATGAAATAATTCTACATGAAATTCTTAGATTTTTATGTAGACTTAGAAAAAAAAGAAAAGAACTTGACAACATTTGCAATATAAGAGAAACCATTTGAGACTGTTTTGTGAGTAGCTGAAGTCATCAGTTAAAAGTCTACATTTATAGACTTGTATTTTTCAGTAATGATTATTGATAAGGAATACTGTGAGATTATAGAAATACAGATAGGGTCATGAATCTGTGATTTCACTGTTATATGGATCTTCCAGATGAGGGAATTTCCTCTAACAATGCAGTTTGGCATGTCCTCTTCAATTCATAATCTTAGAGAGTTTTCTAGGGCACAAAGAAGTTGAGTGACTTGCCTAGGGTTGCAAAACCAGTCAGGATGTGTCAGAGGCAAGACCTGAACACAGTTTTTGATGGTTCTGAGTTCAAGTCTCTATCAACTATGCCATATTACCTCTCGTGACATTATATAAATGTATGTTAAGAAATAAAATTTAGTTTGACCTTCATTTAGGATTTGGTGTGCTAATACTCACTAGTGATATTGATAACTGATTAAATGAGAGACAGATGTATAAAAGTCAAGTTCATATCTTTTGGATGTGGAAGGTAATTGCTAAGTGATAATTCCTACTGGAATACTTGGTCATTTTGACAGTGGCTTATCAGACCTAATGATAAAAATTATATTTAGAGTCACTGTGGTCTAAAGATATAAAAAGGTCTAAATTCTCATTGTTGGTTATCTTGATCTTTTTCTATTGCTGGGAAAACCCAAGTCCTAATAAATGTAATTTGTGCTGCTGCTTGTCCATCTTGCACATCAAATGGTAAGTAATTTTTGATTAGATAAGTGTACTTAAATATAGGAAATAAAAACCACGTTGAAATCATGCTAATTAAAGCACGGCTTTGCTGGGCAGGACATGTTGTTTGGAAGGATGACAACAGATTTCCCAAGTGTATTGTGTGTAGAGAGATCAAACTTGGCAAGTGTTCATGAGGTGGGCAGAGAAAATGTTTCAAGGACATATTAAAAACACAACCTCAACAAGAGACACTAAGAAAAATCAACTTAGAACTGTATTCAATTCTATAAAATGAGGGCATGTACTTAAAAAGCAAATCATACCAGCAAGAAAACTAGGTTAACCCTAGAAATTGCACAAATAAGAACAGTGAAATTTATGAAAAGGGAACAACATTTATGTATTAATATAATTTCAAAAGTTCAGAGAAAAGGTGTTATTAAATGTTTGCTTTCATGCACGTAATAACAATACTGAAATAAAATAGTAGACATAGGGAAGGTTCAATTTTTGTTTCATTAAATCAAAATAGCAATAAACAATTAAGAGAAATGGGTAACAAAATATACGTGCACCTAATTATATTCCTTCTTGTTCCCTTAATTTCTGATCTGCAGTGAGCTTTTAACTCATTCCTTGCATGACTTTTCCAACCTATGCTTTTTCAAGTTTCTTCAGAGAAAAGGTATTTAAAAGATATGGACTTAAATATAATTATACAAATATGTGAAGGATCTATGATTTCTTTAGAGAAAAAGCAATACCACTTTATGCTTTAGTAAATGAACTGGAGAGAGTTATCTACGGCATACAGAGGTTGAGACTTTTCCAGGGTCACAAAGCTAGCAAACAGCAAAGGCAAAACTGGAAACCATGACTTTCAGACTGTAAACATCACTCTATTCACTGTCACATGATGTTCCTCAAACAGAATTATTATTTATTTATAAAGAATTAATTTATATTATTAGTATTATTTAATATCTAAGTAGAATCAATATGTTTGAAGTGTTAAATTATATTTTAAAGGCCTGTTCATTTTGGAGAAAACAAGGAGGCTTTTATCAGTTGATGGAGAGAAAGGAAATGACACTTTCAAAAGGGAAAAAGGAACAATCACAGCCATTGAGAATTGTCCATCATCCCATAGGAATGACATTCATCCTCAGGTATTCTCCATGACATTTTCTCATCAATTCAAATGCCATCTACACAGATCAATAATAATTTTGCTTACTACTATCTTGAGCATGTGCCTTTGGTCTTCACTGAACTGCGAACCAAAGCAGAACTCACAATACAGGTCTATCTGAAATGTCCTCCTTCCTGCTCTCTATCACAATATCACTCAAAACATATTCTAGCAAACTACCTCACTACCTATTTCTGTACCAAATATAATTGGATACATGTTTAAATTATATACATTTAAAGCATATAATTCATGCTTGGGTTTATAAGAAAATCACTTTTACTAGAGTGTGTGTGTGTGTGTGTGTGTGTGTGTGTGTGCTAACAGAGAAATGATGACATGACTTGCACTTGGCTTTGTTTTGAGAGACGGAGGGCTGTGCAGGTCACCAGGCTCACTTCTCCTCCAGAGCCATCTGAATCCAGTGACCAGATATTCATCAGGATGACTGGAGATGACCCAGGATGAGGCAATTGGGGACTTGACCAAGGTCACATAGCTAGTGAGTGTCAAGTGTTTGAGGTGAGATTTGAACTCAGGTCCTCCTGACTCCTGCACTGGTGCTCTATTCACTGCACCACCCAGCTGCCCTTACCTTTATAAGTATAGAAAAGAGGAAACTTAGGTTAATAGTTTGTAAGGTAACAGTTTGTAGACAAATTGACGTAGCTTTGTTCACTGCGATTTTAATAAACTAACATTGTGATACATAGACATATAGATCTATGTGTGTGTATATCTGCCAAAATATTAATGTAGTCTTAGGCTGCATTCAGAAAAGTACAAAGTTCAGGACAAATGAGGCAATAATGCCACAAGTAGCTAAGAGGTACAGTAGAGAGAGCATTGGGTCTGGAGTCAGGAAGACTGGAGTTAAATGTGACCTCAGATACTTACTAGCTGTGTGACTGACCAAGTCATTTAACTTCTGTTTTCATCAGTTTACTCATCTATAATATGGGGATGATAATAGCACCTACTTCTCAGGATCAAATGAGATAATAATTATAAAGCACTTAGGACAGTGCCTGGCACATAATAAGCATTACATAATTGTTAGCTATTGCTACTACTACCACCATCACCACCACCATTATCCTACTGTCCTCTGAACTAGCATGCCTATATCTGGAATATGATGTTAAGGTCTGCAGGGCTTCCCTTTGAGAAGGATGCTGACATGCCATAGGGAACTAACCAATCACAGCACATTCAAAGGAATACCCAGGAGGGTAAAACCATATCTGTTAGAAGAGAAATGGTAGAAAGAAATGAGTATGCTTATGCTGGAAAACAGAAAATTTAAGAAGGACAACTTTCTGTCTTTCAATATTTGAAGAGCTTTCATGCCCCTCCCCTGAAAGTGATTAAATTTATGAGATATTCTTCTCTCTCTTTTTTTTTAAAGATGTGGTTTCCCTATCCTGCCCAGGCTGGAAGTGCAGGGCTATTCAGGAGGGTAGAACCCTCTACTTATTGGGGTGGGAGTTTTGACCTGCACCGTCTCCATCCTGGGTCCATTTTCCCCTCTTTAAACAACGTGATAGTCCTCTATTCCAAAGGACTCACTATATTAATGCCAAATTCAGTGTGTGGACACCTGTTCTACATAGTCCACTGAAGCTCAGAACTAGGAAGACCAAGGGTCACTTGTCAGGTGTGCGCAAGCACATCTGGCTTAGGGGGGAGTGTCATCAATAGGTCAAATGGGAGGAACTTTTAGGTATGTGTGGTTTGGTTCCAATTATAAAATTCTGTGATTTTATCAGTGTTTGTTCTATTTCCTTTCCTTTAACTTGCAAAATTCACAAGGCCAAGAATAATGTTTGATAACTCAATCATGAGCTTTCTTTCTACTTTTCTTCAGCTCCCACATTCAAGGCCATGGCTGAGCTTATCTTTATCGGCTCCTATGGTGCTTGGGGAAGCAAACTTACTTCAAGGTCCAGGTCTGAGGCTCACTTTTGGATTCAGGGCAAAACTACTGTCTCTACAGACAGCAAAAACCAAATAGTTGATCACTCAAATTCAATTCAATCAACATTTATTAAGTAACTACTATGTGCAAACTACTGTGGGATATGAAGACAAAACCAGAACTATTCTAGTGCCTTCTACAGAGGGAAACAATGTTCAAAAATATACAGATACAGAGTATACATGATGAAAACTCAAAGCAATTTCAAGATAGACACAGAGGAAGAAAATAACTGTTGGGGGATGAGGAAAACACTGGCATATGGCATTTGAACTGAGAGGCCAGAATTCAGGTAGAAAAGAGAAATTTATATTGTACAAAATCATCCCACATACTGAACAGAGATGACACCAAAAGATACTAATTTTTTTAAATTCCCCATTGATAATCTCTTGATTTTGTAATCTTATTTTTCAGGATGTGTGTGTGTGTGTGTGTGTGTGTGTGTGTGTCTATGTGTATAAGGGGTCATTTTTTGACCATGATTTCTGTGCTATAGCCCAGAGATCCCAAGCACTTTTTGGAATGCGAAAACTCCAAAACTCATGGGGATGGTGGTAATAAAATTTTAAAGTGGTTGAAAAAAGTCCAACACAGGACGTTAAACGGCACAACTACTGTGTGAACAATCATTTCTCACAGAGTATGTAACAATCCTGTCTTCTATTTAAATGCCTGTCTCGAATATCACAGAAAGGCAATATAAAAGAAGAGTTCTAAGCAAAATCATGCATATTGTTGAATGTGATTGTTTTTTATACTCATAGCCTAAAGGTTTTTTGCTTTGTTTTTGCTTTTTAAGTAACATCCATATTAGCATCTAGTAATCTGGGATGCTCCATTCCTAAACAGAAATGACAATTTCAAATGCTAAAATTGAATCCCCAAAGCTCCATAAAAATTTTAAGACTAGCTCTATTCAGTAAAAGATTAGTAAAGGTTGCATCGCTATTTCAGTCATTCTAAAAAATATTGATTTAATAATAAAGAAAAGAAAATGAAAACCTTAAGGGTATTAGGTTCTATTTTCCTCTACCCAATATTTTTGAGTTTATATCCTAATTAGATGAAGTTGAATTTAAAGCAACATCATTTATATGTTGTATTGACATAATAATATAGCTATTAATGATATGTCATAAGGGTTCCCTATATCAACTGCACGCCAAAAAGAGGATAGTGACTGCGTTAAGCACTAAGTACATTCTGCCTTCTCTGGGTAATCTCAGGAACTCCTTTCTGAAGAAGAAAAAAAAATCACCAAACCCAGTATTTCTTTAAAAGGAAATGACCCATTCCCATAAACAACTCTCTTGACTGAATTGCTAAAACCAACGCACCCTAAGGCAAGCCAAGTTATAGCCAACAATAAGAAAGGTATGGTAGATTTTCATTCAAACTAGAAAATATGGAGGCTACTCCTTTTAATGTTTTTGTTCAAAGCTTCAAATTATGTTTCTGCAAATATTTTAAATACCTAATTAGAAAAGTGATTAAAGTACTCGTCAAGTTATATAATGAATATACTGCTTTTCATTCTATTCTCAAAACTTTCATCTGAGAAAAGAGGGGATAATCCTTATTTCCCACAAGACTTTTAAGAATCAAAATGAATTTTCAGGTATTTGGTACAATATAGATGGATAATAGGGAATATTTCTAAGTTGTACAAGGTAGAGGTTATTCACTTCTGTCATGTTCTGTGGGGAAAAGTAACCTTTTCACTGCATTCATCTATGTCTAAATCTCTTCAAAGAAATACTTATCTTTATTGATAAGCTGTGGAAAAAATAAGGATCATGTTGCATTCGTCACTGCCAAAACTGAAGGAAACAACTGTTACCCAAATCGCTACAGAAGGACAATTACGGCACAATCTAAAAGCTGAAAAAGATCCTCGAAGCCAAGGAGCCCCACTATAACTACTCAACACATGGTTATTTTTTGCTTGAAAATCTACTGTAAAGGAGAAGCAACTTCCTCCTGAGGTAGTCCATTCTACTCTGGGATAGTATGGAAAAACTGGAAAATGCAATATGAAATACTGAGATAAAGGAGTCTAAGTTTTTTTAAAGTATTTTTAAGTTACAATTACTAAGTTGGTTTTTAAAAGCTCCAGTCTGTTTTACTAGCTTTAAAGTTCTGAAGTGTTTTCAACTGCCATGTGTAACTGCTTGCTGCTGTAGGGCCAGATTCAATTTTTCCCCTTTCATCATTAGGAAGATTCTCTTTACCCCAACTTTAATCTCCCTATGAAATTTCAGCTCAATCTGCCCCCTGGTCAAGCACTGCAAACCTTATTTTTCTTCCACATTAACAGCAACAGAAATTTTGCAAGATGCTGGACTCCCAGCTAACACTAGAAACAAAGGAACTAGACCAAGAATCCTTTGCTTGAGTCTCAGATTGCCACTTTACTAATGATATGACCTTGGTCAAACTTTATTCTTTAAGTCTCAGTTTCCTTCTTAATAAAATTAGGGGATTGGACTAAAGTCCCTCTGAGTTCTGAAAGTATGAGTCTATGATCTTATGATCCACACTGTAGCCTCTATGTTGATAATTTAGCAGCATTTCTTAATCTAGAACTTGAACTCCTTATTTGATCTTTTTTAAAGAATTTTAAAAATTTATAACTTTTTTTTATATGTTCTGTTAAGAGCCCCTTCTTAGAATGGCTGTGTTTGCCAGATCCTACAGTGTAATTTTCCCATCCTCCAATTTTTCTTACTGTGTTTATTAAGAATTCATAAACTGACACTTCATAATTATTTTGTTTTGCTTTACTTTTCCTTAAAGTGAGTGATTTTAGTTTCAAAAATTAATAGCTACAAAGAAAAACACAGTATGAAGGGGAACTGAAGGTAAAAAATAAGATTGAAATAAATATAAAAACTAAAAATAAAACTAATCTTGAGGAAGACCTGTATTTGAAGATATGTAACAACACAGATTATAGGAAACAAAAAAAGAAACTTCATATTACGAAATGAAATCTAGACCTATCGAAATCATTTCTTGGAAAGAAAAATTACGATGGTCAAAGAGAAAAATCTACAGCAAAGGTGATGAGACATGAGAAAATAAAGGAGAAAAGTTTCAAGAGTAAACATCTAGTGAACATCCACAGGGTGTAGTGTGGCTCTCTACTGGGTATTCTGGGGTTTGAAAAGCTTTGCCATAGTCCCTGTACAAATATACATCTGAAACAGAATGAGATAACAGCAACAACTAAACAATAATGAGTAAAGAAAAAAGGAGGTTGGCCCTAAACCAAGACAACATTATCTGCTGCTCCTATCCTTCTCATCGCCTTTTGGGGATTCCTATTGTTTACTGGTAATTGGTACAAAGAGGACTTTCTTGCCAAAGTAAAACATGTCCATGTCATTAAAAAAAAAGCAAAGTACATTTCAAAGTAAAGAATAGCGTGAGCAATGTTTGGCATGGTATTTGCAGGTGGTATTTTGAAGATGTTCCACTGCTAATACAGTGAGATGAGACTATTGTTCCCCATAATAGACTTTATATTGTATAATATTCACTCTTTCCAGCAAAGAGGAAAGAAAAATACTATGTCTTAAAATATCAGAATCTGAATGGTGGAAAAAAAGTATGGAGTACGCACAATCACTTGGGTCCTATTGGAAGCAGCAGTAAATGGTCAAAACAAAATCATTAAAGAAGTTTCTAAAGCTTCTAGCAGCCTCATTAAAAACCATATCCTGTTAAAAGTCTGAAAACCCTGGAGAGTCAGGTGAGAGAGCATGAGCTATATGTGTTCTGGGTATTCCCATTAACAAGGAAATGGAAGACCTCCCTGGGTTCATAGGACTTAATTCCAAAGCTTCTGAACCCATATGAGTCTCAGAAACAAGAGAAATACTGGCAGTCTTATTCTAATTGTTTTGATGAGGTCAAAAGCAGACAAAATATTTTTAGGCAGTCAAATGGCAAGAGAAATTTCTTAAAATAACCATAAAGTTTCTCTCAAACCTCATGCAATGCCATTTGGCATCAGAACCACTCTTTTTTCTTTTTCAACCTTACCCTGTGACAAATGAGAATAAACTTGATTTTACAGTTCAAGGTAGCAGCGTTTTTGTCTACTCTCTCTTCCTTCAGCTTCTCTCCTCCCTAGAAAAATTGCCATATGATAAGGGAGGGCATAATTAATGCTTTCCAAGAAATTGGGCAGAAATTTCACTAACTGAGTTATAGAATTTGAAAATAGTATCAATTGGGGGAAAAGGGAATAGATTTGAAAGAAATTACAGAATTTAAAATTTGTAAGAGAGTGACATTTTTTGGGGGGGAGGGTCACTCAGAATTTGACAAACACCAACAAATATTTCTATATACAAAGAAGAACAGAAAATGAGGATTGCATATGAAACCATGAAACTCTTACTTTGTGTTTTCTTTTCCTTAATTATATAATTCACCACATTAGCTTCAAAGATGGTTATTTGAGGCATGATCCTGATACAGCCCAAGGTGTGACAATCAGATGGATCATCTCCAGCATCTCAGGAAACTTGAAATGTCTGGAAGTCTTCCTCTAATATCTTGCATACTTTGGAATATACAATGTTTGCTACGAATACAGAATTTTCATGGGGATATTAACTTCTGTGTGAGATGTATCAATACTTCTATTTCTTACTATCATAATTTCTTTACATTTGAAATTTCTAAACTGTAAATGTATCAAGGAAGTTGTGCAAATTTTATGGCTGTTTCTGCAAAATTCCTCCTAAGCCTATGCTGTGAGGAAATCTTTTTTTGTTTTTCAGAACTGTCTCTGTGGAAGTGGGCATATATATCCTTAAATACTCTGAATAAGTATAAAGACATCTCCAGTACACTGGCAGTCTATGTAGGTTTGTATCATTTCATTCACAGCAGGTTTTCAAAATTAGAGTTGTGTCATCCCAAAGTCAACATCTGATCTCAAACACTGAAGACAGAGGAAACTCAAGACTACAGACCCCATCTCTCTCAGTGAGCTGTCCGTCACCAAGCTGGCTGTGCAAGTGCCAAGGCTGCTGACTTCACGTCCAGATAACTGGAGATCTCTGTCTTGTTGATGGCTGGCCTGTTTACTGGCAAATACTGTCTTCATGTTATTTTGATGTTGTGGATAGATAGAAAAGTAGAAAATTTTCTCTATCATGCTTTAAAAAAAAAAAACAAAACAGCTATCTGTCAAATAACAAACCAATTTTAAAAAACTGACTATCCAGTTCAGATTCTTCCCCTCACATCAAACTCTATCTACCCACCCATGTACACCCACCCCTGCCCCAAGGAGACAGTTGCAATTTATGGGAAATACATGGTCCATAAAGCCAATGCAGTGGGTTTACATTAATAAACAACCCCACACTTCCAAAGCAACTGTATGAATTAAGTGGACAGAGAAGTGTTGAAAAGAACTATCCTGACAAAGGACTTCAGGAACAAAGGTAATAATATCTTATAGGCCTTATTTATATAGGAATGTGATACTCAGTAGGTAATGAAATGTAATTTGCCTTCCCACACACACACACACAGAGTGGTGGGAGGTTGCATGGAACCACTCACATTGGCTTTTCCTTTTCCATGAAAACACTGCATTTTTTAGGAGCATTTAACATATTTTTCATAGCATTACAGAACCTTAGAGGCAGAAGGGAACTCAGAGGTCAATTAGTTCAACTTTTCCCTAAAGAACTTCAGATCCTTTGATTTGATAAAAGAATAAAAACTCTTTTCCAGACAGGTTACTATCTTTAGAATCCCCAATCAATATAATAACATCATAAAATTTTTTAGTATTTGAAGGGATCTTTGAAATTATCTAGCCTAATCCCTTCAAGTTATCACATACTTTAAAAATATGAGGAAACTGAGGCCTACAGAAATGATGTGCCCAATAACACTTTGAACTGGTGTCAGAGACAGAAGTGAATTCAGGTCTCCTGATAACCATGTCAGTCCGTGCTCTTTTCATTATAAGACAGCACACAACTGGATGGTTTTGGGGTTTTTTTTTATTCTGATGGAACCATAACTAACACTTGTGGCAAACACAGCTTGAACCTCTGTCTTTTCAGGATTCTGAAGTTCCTTACCAAGAACTAAGCATCTGCTGAGTATGTGGACCATAAATGACTTCTTATGCATTCATTTCAAAATGATCTTACTTCACTTGTCAACGTAATTCAATTGCTAACTGTCTTACACCTTCCTTCAATCTGCTGTCAGTTGATGAACAGAACAGTTGAAACTTGGTCTAAAGTTTATAAGGTGGTATTTTTTGCTTTTCCTAAATACTACAAACTCTTAATGCTTCTGCCTTTATAATATACAAGAAAGTATTTTATTTTCATCACTATTATAAATTCTCATTTGTACTCAGGAAATGAACCACTACACACAATAACACAAAATTATCTTATTTTTAATTTTCATTATAAAATTATTTGTGATTTACACATAAAGGAGACTTCAGAAGGCACTTATTCCAATCCTCTCATTTTAGAGTTGAGAAACAAAGGATCAGAAAGGTTCATTTACCTGCCCATGGTCAAAGAGGCAGTAAGAAACAGAACCAGGATTTGAAACTAGGTCTTCTGATCCCAAATCTAGAACTCTTTCCACTGTACCACAGTTCTGCTTTGTATTTAAAGAACCAGCTATTATCCATTTTATTTTTCAGATTTCTAAAGTCTTCTACAATTTTTTTGGAAGCTGTATTACTCAAATATAAGCAATCCCTGAGCATAACATTTTGATTTTTAAAAAATCATACACATCATGCTTGTCTTTTTCTTTTCCACTTCTCTCAGAAAAAGATAAACAATACCCTTCCATATAAGACAGTGATAGCAGTTAACTGGGCAATAAAAAATGTAGCTAGAGTTAACAACTTAGGAAAACTACAAATTTAAAAGATAACCCATTTAATATATAACATCATTTGAAACAAAAGCCAAAGAATGAAGCTGATGTTGTAAGAATTCTAAATTTTACTCCCACAAGATTTTGGAACTGAGGTAATGATTAAGGCAGAATTCAAAGGAATGGTCTTCTTGGGTATAAAGCCAAGAAAAGAAAATAGTAATTAAAATAAAAATAAACTGAAAAGCAACAAATTTTAATATACTGTTTCATGTGGAAACAGCAGAGCAAATACAACTTAGCATAGGTTGCAGATGAGAACAATAAAAATGGTGGATTCCCTCTATGAAGTGGGAGAAGTCAATAGTAGGAGATGGCATCCCTAGCAAGTATCATCCAAAAAAAAAAAAAAAAAGCAGCTGCTAGGCACAAGGTGACAGTACTTGGATCTAATTAAAGAAAATTAATTATGAATGACATAACATTTTGGACAAAGATTTTTGGAAAGAACTAGCAGTTCTAAAAAGGTGAAACAATATATGCACAAAAAGGAGATGAAGGCAGAACACCAAGGGGACTGGGGATTTGCAGCCCCAATCCCCAAGGCCCATCAAAGACTAGGAATTAGAATCTTGAGCTCTATTTTTGGCTCTGCTTTCAATTAATATAGGATCTCAGGTCATTCTTTTTTCTCCCCCTTCACCTTAGTGAACTTACAGCATCTCTCTGTGTGCATATAAAAGAGAAACTGGGAACGAAGTGGGGAGGGAGAGAGTTTGAAAAGAGGCGCAGGGAGAAAAGGGAGGAGAACAAGAGAAAATAGAGAACATGCTTATTTAGTGCAAAGATGATACTTAAAAAAAAAAAAAGAGCAGTGAGCAAGGCTTCCATTTATTGGGAGAAAATGGCTGATCATAAACACTGTTATTGCCTATCTCACTACCTCTGCATTTACAGAGGTGTTCCTTTTCTCAGTGAATTGGGCAGACTCCGGTACTGGCACCGCCCACCTAGACTGCAGGCATTGGTCCTTTATCTTTATGCACTCTCCCTCTGAGAGAATGTGAATGCTGTTTTATACTCATTTGGCAGCACTTTGTGTGCCTGCCTCAATGTTCATTTGGCTGTTGGTTGTCCTTAGCCTCAGATTTTAATGTCTTATAGCTTTAGAATCTATTTCTTTCCTGGATTGTCTCCCTCCCTAAATGATGCTATTTCAAATCTAAGAATCTTATAATCCAACTGAGGTTCCTTCTGTACTTTGCCAGATTGATCACTGCCAAAAATGATACTTTTAATTCCCTAAACTGATGCAATTAAGACATGGCTCAGCTGAAACTGGAACTGAAAACGTCATGAACCTAGGCATTTTTGCTTACCATGTTTTAAAATTCTCCAAGTTCTGATGAAATTTAGAGTAATTTCAGGTACAATTATGTTGCAATGTCAATCACATTGCCGTAAATTACAGATTTATTTTCTAAAAGGCTTGATTCTACTCCCTCACATTCTATTCCTTCCATCATTAAAAAAAAAATTTCTAAAATGATGAAAGCTAAGGGGAGAAGTTTTGACATACAGTATCAATTTGCTTAGAATGGCATAGTTACAAGACTGGCTTTAAGGAAAAGGTTTAGGGTACAACGAAGAAATGATTTCTTGAGGCACCTTTCAGTATGATCTATCACTGCCACTCAAACTCACTAGCCAAATAAACTATCTCCACTATAAAGTGGGCTTGGACTTCAAAACAAGATAAATCTGAACTACATTTTATTTTAAGAAATTTTCTTTGAAGAATAACAATAGTTTTAATGTATAGTATGCTTTATTACTTCCTAAGGACAAAAATTCACATAAATAAAAATTCACAGGTAAGCAGAAGGTGGTATCAAAATTTAGTCTACCTAGGAAGCAGTTTAACAATTGTGTCATTTTACATTTATACATTAATTTTCATAATACGCCATTTCATTTTTCCATTCCGTATGTCAGTCTCATAATTTAGTTCTTTAAAAATGTTTTGTATATTAAATTTTTTGATGTTCCTCCATCCTAAAAGTTCAATATCATGATGACAGTCTTTTAGACTTAGTACAATGGAACAAACAAACCTTAAAGCACAGACAACTGAAGTGTAATATTTTAAGATTTTATTGAATCATAATTATTAGAAAAGTAAAATGTTTCAGTTAGACCTAAAATACACAAAAAAGTGAAGGAAATAAAATAGTATACATTAAATAAAGATTTAACATTTTCTCACATTGCAATTAAAATATCAGGTTTTTTTTTTAAAGGTTCTGATACTAAATAATAAAGTATAATAAATTGAAATTCAGGGCATATTTCAAAGATTTTCACTTATTATTTTGTTTTTGAGTACTAATTCCATAATCTTAATTCCCATCATTCCTCCTTGAATTTAAATGGGGATACTGTTTGCATGAGTACTGAAAATCAAATTGTGAATTACCACTCAAATGTATATTGATTCTACGAGTTGGAAGGAAAAACAATTTGAAATGTTACTCTCATCATCGTCTTTTCTTCTGTTAGATACAAATGTTCTGCTGCACCTATGTGTGCATACATTTTTACACACACATATATGTATATACCTATATATATATGTATATATGCATTTTGTCTTTTATTTCTGTTGTGAATGCTAGATAGTAATGTTTAATTATATGATGAATTCATTAGTAATTCCCACAAAAACATCAGTTAAAATCATCCTCACATATCATTCATTACCTCAAATCATGACTAATTTTGGAGGTGCAGTGGTATAAACTGCTCTAAATGGTTGATTGTAGCAATCTTTAATTTTAGAAATGAAATAAAGTGTGAGAAGAGCTTGTCACTAAGCTGCCATTCCCAGGTTTAAGGGTTAGCAGCACAGAGGGGTAACTTTATGGTTATGGTTTTCTGCTGAAAATTAAAAGCAAGAGAATAAGGAAAGCAATAGAAATGTTTTTGAAATGGCAGTGCTTAATGATGGTGCAGCTATTAGTGTGGGACATCACAAAATCAGAGTAATAATTTCAGCTTGGTTAAAAGAAAAACAAAAATGGGTGAAAATAGATTAACGGCATTGTCATTAACAATCAAGAAGGTGGAACCGTATGAAGAATTAAACTCATTTGACTTATTGGTATTCAGGAAGATATTTTAACTGTGTGATAAAACAAGACTTTAATAAATTCAAGGAGTAATCAGGAAAAAATGAAATCTTTATGGAGAATATTTCAAACTGTCAATGGCTTTTATAACATGATTCAGGAATTTTCTCTAGGATCCTTTCTTTCAATTTTAGAATTTTAGTTGCCATATATTATAATGGTTTTTCAGCTATGAAAGTAGTTTTCCAGTCAATGTTCCCTTGCCTTTCAAGGAGACAAACTGTTTTTCTTTCCTCTAAATGAGCACAATAAAATGGGTAAGCTGTCTGTGGGGGAAAAAAAAGCTGCACAGACAAACTAGGGGAATAAGGCTCAAAAGAAAAATGTGGCACAGACAAAAGGAGATCTAAAGCATGTTTACAGGAGACGATGCCATTTATTCTGCTGGTCAAAGTAAATGGTTTCTTACCATAAAAATTTTCATTTAATTTTTTGCAGAAATAAATCCCATCTTCCATCAGAAAAATCTCTGTCCAATACCCAATGCACATGAAAATAACATTTAAAGAACAGTGATCTGAGAGGTTTAGTTTACATTCAATTTTTTAAGGTTTTTCTTTTTTAGGGGGAGGGTAGATTTCAAGATTTAGTTGGCATGTGTTAAAAATAAAATATTTAAATTATTTCTTGCCTTACCAGTTATATAGTATATGTTTTCAGTAGTCAGGTAACTGAGCAATGCATTTTAAAAGAAAATACGGAATATAGAGAAAAGTAAACAATCAGAAAGATTTCTCTCTTCTCTAGCTATTGTAGGCAAACCAAGGATTGCCTTCCTGTCAGGCAAATACTGATGGAGATAAATGAAAAGACGGTGGTGAGCTCCTAATTTTTACCCACAAACTGAAACCAGAGAATGGATTTATGCTTCAAGGCAGCCAGATTTTTCCTTGTATACATTTCAACACTGCTGTGGCACTTATTTTGTTTAAACTCCTTTAAAACTAAACATAGGCTTTATCCCCTTCTCCGCTAATTATATACTTTTTTGTTTGAAGAAGCAAGCCCTTTATTGCTCATAATTTCAGCTATCACTTGCTTGGGCACCTTCTACAGATCAATAGCATATAGTTAAGTGGATGAAAAGGCTAAATGTGATTGTCATTTGCAATGCAAGAATTATTTTTTAGCGTTTAAATGCTATGCTTGGGTTTCATTTTAGAATGTGAAATTCAAGTCACAGGTATGGGGTAGATGTAGAGTTTTCTGTGCTAAATTAAATCTTTGTCATTTTTTAAGGTTAGAATACTGGCATGGGTTATAATAAAAACTAGTAAGCCACCTGCAATTTTACAGATTCCATTGCTAGTAGCCATACATCTTTGATGGCAAAACTACATTGGTTGCAGCACCATAAAAATCAATAAATATTAACCTTTTCTGACACTTTCTGCACGGATGCTTTATCAATTGCTGTCAGGTGATAGAATGGTCAGTGATGTACTATATTTTTTGGCTGAGAATCTAGGAGAATCTATAACAAATTTAGAAATCAATGTAGATTAACAGAACTTTTAAATATAAAAACCACCAATGAATTTTCACTTCTCAGGTAAAGTACACAAAACCTAGTAGGCTCACAAATTTATTTTAAAATTATTTAAATTTAATTAATTAATTAATTTTTATTTATTTATTTAGCTATCTTTAGAGACAGAGAAATATCAAACTGCAATGCAGTCAAACAGACCAAATATTGGAGTCATGTTAAGAGAATTTCAAAATAAAAATGTATTTTAATGGCACAGGTTAAAAACAATCCACTATCACATTTTAGGTCACAAGCACATGTAAGTTAGAGGGGTAAAAAAACTGTTCCATTACACAATCCAATCTTGTTTCCATTATAAGCCCATGATTCTGACTGTTGAATTACAGTTAATATCTGGCATAATTTTCTAAAGGTTAGGGCCAAAGCAAAAAAAATGTTTAGTAGAGAAGGAGAATATGCATTTTAAGTTGTCTAAACCTTCTGTAAGGATAAAATGTTCTCTAATCTTATACAGCCCTCAGGCTTTTAATTATAGGACAGGATTTCCTTCCATGCAATACATCCTGTAGTGAACAAGTGAATATACTTTTTGAACCTTCACAGAATATGCACTAGTAATTCTGTTAGTTCTATTATATTTCTTCATGGATGAATATGTTGATCCTTCTAACCTAATACTTTACCGGCCTGCCAATTTTTGCTATGGCTAAAGTGAATTAACTGGCCAAGGTCTTGCTATAAGGTAAATTTAATAGGCTCATTTTAACTAGACTGCTTACGTGAGTCCACTGAATACATGTAACTATTGTTAAACAAAGAATGTTGATCTTTTCTTTCGTTGCATGGATTTGGTGATTAAAACAAGTTAAAATTTGTACGATGAATTACCAGTATATCTAGTGTAGCCATACCCATACTGCTTGGGAAGCTACTGCTGCAGTGTAGCATTGTTACTTGTCATCAAAATTCAACTGAAAAACAATCCTTGAACAGAAGAGTAAACTTAATCATGCTTAAAAAAAGAAACATCAATATTTTAGAAAAGTATACTATAGTAAGGGCAGGAAAAATGCAATGTGCTAAAAGGTCATTATCACAATTCTTTGAACTTAGCTAGAGAGAAGAATCATTTCATATTTACCACTTCCAATAGCATCTATATTTTTACTCTTGAAAAATACTTCCTCTGCCAATCAACGTCAAGAACTAAGTTCTCAAACAAATATAATAGTCATTTATCTTCATAAATTCAAAAAGTTATTTGCCTTTTACATAATTCCGTTTACTGCGAATGAATTTAAGCTATAAAGACATATGAATTTTAAACATGGCCATATTAGGGAAGAAATCCAATAAAATTGAAACATTAACTTTCTTGCTCTCCCCTAAAATAGGATTCTGCAAATTGACAGTTTCTAAGAATAGGTTTGGGGACAGGAGGTGAAAAAAATCCCTAAAACCCAAATATAACAATAAGCATTTCCTATCATGTTGAAGACTCGTTGGATGAAAACATTTTTTCCACATAATGTACAGGAGATGTACCAGATAAAAAATGGGCATTCACCTTCCCCACAGGGTAATCATCAGGTCATGAGCCACTTGTGTGAATCTACACTGCTACCTATCAAAAAGTGCTTTATGCTCAAATCCGAATTGCATTATAAAAAGCTTGTTCCTGAAATAACCAATCATTTTTTAAAACCTAATACCAGGAAGGCTACTGTGATTTTACTATACCCTTCAAAAACAACAAGAGTCCTGTTGTCTCTTTTACTATTTTTAATTCATGTCTAATCTGCCTCTTAAAAAGGGCTTTAAGACTAAAAAAGTAAAAAATAAAGAAGTCTCTAAGCTCCTTCACATCTCTGCTAACAAAAGATATATGTTACCCCTTCTCTTCATTCCCTGAGCAGAGAGATATCTAAGCTTTTGTGAAAATAGGAACCAGGACTGAGCTCCTGTCATCTCACCCCTGATGAAAGACTGGCTCCTTAAGTCAACTAGCTCCTTAGTTTCGATGTGTGTATATAAAACTAGAATCCTTTGTTTTTCAACAGACTGTGTCTGAAAATTATCAATTCCTTTTGCTCAATCAAATGACTTGTGAGGTTAAATGATAGGCCCATACATATCCAGCAGACCACCTTGGCTCAACATTACCACTAGGCAGTAAACAGCTTGACCAAATCTCTCCTACAGCCGCAAGGTACACACTTACCCTAGCTTACAAACATCATAAATTAGGAGTACTTAAATTGTGGCCTATCAATGTTTTCAAAAATATATTTTTATAATTAGATTTAGATATAATTAGTTTCCTTTGTAAGCCTATATATTTTTATTTTATGCACTTAAAAACATCTTTTTGAGAAGGGGTTCACAGGTTTTGTCAAAGGTGCCTATTTTTTTCCCCTGAATATTATTAATGCCTAGCATGGTGCCTAGGCATTTTATAAATGTTAGTGGAATTGAATGGAATCATGCTTTAGAACGAAGACAGTTTTATTGACCCATGATTATCCTTTTATCTTACTCCATAATTTGTGATATGTGTTCAAATTCACAATGTAATAGCGCAGGGTAGGCAGTGCAAAGCATTGCATGACTAGACCGCATCAGCAGTTGTTTTAGCTCTTCAGAAGACGCTGAACAGAGAGGGCTTAAAAAAGTACAAGGCTGTGGAACATAAGCAGCCAGACAAGTAGCCTCTTGGTATGAACAACAGTTTCCATGGGAGATACTAAAATCATAAATTCTCTAGTGTAGTAAGTATACTACAATTTCAAGGAGAAAAAAAAATGTTCTCTAAGTTTACTTTTCGCACAAATAAAGTCAAATCTAAGTAAGTGGAAAAACATCAGTTGCTCATGGGGAGGCTGAGGTAATATAATAAAAATGATTTACTTACTCAGCGCCATACCAATCAAACTACTAGATAATTATTTTCTAGAACTAGAAAAAATAATATCAAAATCCATCTGGAAGAACAAAAGGTCCAGAATATCAAGGAACTAATGAAATGCTAGGGAAGGTGGCCTGGCCCTACCAGATCTCACATTGTATTACAAAGCAGCAATCATCAAAACCACATGGTACTGGCTAAGAAACAGAGGGGTAAACCAGTAGCACCAGGTTAGGTGCTCCAGACACAGTAGACAATGAATATATCAATCTACTGTTTGATAAACCCAAAGATCCCAGCTTCTGGGCTAAGAACTCACTATCTGACAAAAATTGCTGGGAAAACTGGATAACAGTGTGGCAGAAACTGGGAATAGACCAATGCCTGACACCGTACACAAGAATAAAGTCCAAATGGGTACATGATCTAGGTATAAAGACTGATACTATAAACAAATTAGGGGAGCAATTTGTCATTTGCATTTGTCAGATTTATGGAAAATGGAGAAATTTATGACCCAACAAGAGATAGAAAACATTATGAAGTGCAAAATGGATAATTTTGATTACATTAAATTGAAAAGTTTTTGCACAACCAAACCCAATGACACTAAGATGAGGAGGGAAGCAGAAAACTGGGAAAGAATTTTGGCAACTAGTGTCTGCGATAAAGGCCTCATTTCTAAAATATATAGAGAACTGAGTCAAATGTCGAAGAATACAAGTCATTCCCCAATTGATAAATGGTCAAAGGATATAAACAGGCAGTTTTCAGAGGAAAAAATTAAAGCTATATATAGTCACATGAAAAAATGCTCTAAACCACTGTTGATTAGAGAGATGCAAATCAAAACAACTCTGAGATACCACATCACACCTCTCAGATTGGCTAACAAAACAGGAATATGATAAATGTTGGAGATGTGGGAGAGTTGGAACACTAATTCATTGTTGGTGGAGCTGTGAGCTGATCTAACCATTCTGGAGAGCAACTTGAACTATGCCCAAAGGGCTACAAAAATGTGCATATCCTTTGTCCCAGCACTATTGCTTCTGGGACTCCATCCCAAAGAGTTCATAAAAATTGGAAAAGTTCCCACATGTACAAAAATTTTTATAGCAGCTCTCTTTGTGGTAGCCCAAAACTGGAAATCAAGGGGATGCCCATCAACTGGGGAATGGTTGAATAAGCTGTGGTATATGAATGTAATGGAATGCTATTGTGGTATGAGAAACAATGAACAGGAAGACTTCAGAGAAGCCTGGAAAGACTTAAATGAACTGATGCTGAGTGAAAGGAGCAGAAACAGGAGAACTTTGTACACAGCAACAACCACAGTGTGCGAGGAATATTCCTGGTAGACCTAGCACTTCACTGAAATGCATGGACTTAAAAAGTTTCCAATGGACTCCTGAGGCAAAATGCCTTCCACATCCAGAAAAAGAACTATGGAATTGGACTGCAGATAGAAACAGACCATTTTCTTTTGTATTATGTTTTGTTTTGTTTTATGGTTTCTCCTATTCATTTTAATTCTTCTATGCAACATGCATTTAATAGGAATGTACATGCAGAACCTATATAAGATTATATGCTGTCTCAGGGAGGGAGGAGGGAAGGAGGGGGAAGACACATGGAAGTGATTGCTGAACACCGAAAACAAATTTAAAAAAATAATTCAATTAAAAAAGAGAAAACATTTCATCTAAAGAGACTTTTTTTGGAAATGAAATAACTTTAAGTGTACTAGTGGGGTTTCCTGCTCCAAAATGACTTGTTCTGATGCCTCACCATTATATGGAGGTGACTTTCAGTTTTTAAAGAGAATGTCAGGTGTATCAGGAGATCTGAAGCTCTGGGAAGTACTAGCATGTAGGAAAGGCTCCTAATAGGATTGAAGCCACAGATCATGGCTGCTTTCTGATAACCAGGCTAGAAAAAATTCATCAACAGTAGCTGACTGCTTAGTGATGGAAATCTTTGGCCATGACAATCTATGAAACACAGAACAACACAAAATGACCTAGAGCACTCCGGCTATTTCCGTAGGGACAGTGGCGAAGTAGGAGAAAAGACAGTACTGAGAATAGTAGATATTTTAAACTATTTATAAATAGTAACTTAGCAAATGACATTCTAAACATGAGGTCTGAGACTAGTGGTCACATTAACCCTATCAATCCTAACATTTACATCATAAATGCAACCAAAATAAAAGTAAGCTGCAGATAAATAGAAAGATGCTTCATAGGTTCTCCTAGAAGAGTAAATAAAGGAGATGAGAGAGCTGATATCATGATTAGCATTTATTAAACACGTTATGTGCCTGGACGTGTTTAATAAATGCTAATCATAATATCAGCTCTTAAAGGTTAAAGGTAAAAGACAATCCCTGCCCTCAAGGAACTCACACAACAAGAAAACAACTAGGTATAAATGGGATATATTCAGGATAAACTCAGAGGGAAGGTACTAGGCCTAGGAAGGACTGGGAAGGCTTCCTATTAATGGTGGGACCTTAGCTGAGACTTGAAGGGAGCCAGGAGATAATGATCAGCAGGGAAAGAATTCCAAGCATGGGGGACAGCCAGTGAAAACACTCAAGAATTGGTACAGTGTCTTCTCAAAGAAACACCAAGGAGGCCAGCAGCACTAGATAAGAATAAGTGAGGGTTGTGACTGAATGGGGGGGGGGGGGGTGGGGGGGTGGAAGAGAACAGTGACATGGCAAGACTTGTGCTTCTTTAGGACAATTGAGAGAAAGATGGCCTGAAGTGATGAGAGGCTCGAGACTGGAAGACTAACCAGCCTATTTGTGCAACATTCCATTTGTGAGGTAATAAGAGCCTGCATGTTACCAAAAGGATATGAATCATAACTACATGAGATATTTGTCATTTCAAATTTCATTGCTCAGTATAAGAATTTATATATAAAAAAAGGCCATGAAGAAAAAAAGACCCAAGAACTGCACATTATGCACCAACAGGAAAAAAAAAAGTTAAAAATAGTCCACAAAAAAAACTCCACAGGACTTTTTAAATAAAATCAACATACACATCCATATAGAACAACATCAGCAAGAAAAGTAAACAAAGGGGAAAATGGCAAAAATAGATTTTGGGAAGCATGCTACAGGAAGAAAACAAAGGTTCAATTTTCCAAAAATATCAATTTATTAAGCAATGTAAGCCATTTGCCTAACAAAGCAGGACCAGACCTCCTCAACTTAGGCCTGGACCCCAAATACATGAGCAGACAGAAGTTTATACATTAAAAACAATTAAATAAAACTAATTAACTAAAAGGAAACAATACAACATTAAGTAACCTAATTTCTAATAGGATGAAAAATTATGGAATTTCCAAGTTGGGAGGGGAAAAGTGAACAAGTGCAATTCCCTGAATTCTGAAAAAGGGATGGTCCAATCCCACCAGGTCTCTATAAAGAATCAAAGGAACATGGAAATAATAACATTGATCATTATGGAGCTAAGTTTGTGGTCCAGTTTTCTAGCCATGCAGGGCTAGATTCAAACAAGACATTAAGTTTTTTTTCCCAATTCCCACAATTAAAGTTTTCTCACAAGACAGAAATTGGAGTAGATTGATAATTGAATAGAAAGGGAACTAAGCTAGTTCCAGAAATGAGTCACAAGATGGAGTTCACTGAATTCCCACAATTAACCACTTGCTGTCCTAATTCCCTCAATTCCCTCAGAAGTGAAAAAAGGCAGATGCCTGTAAGACTAAACAGAAAATCATAAATACTTTTATAAAAAAGAGAACTGGGATGTGTCAGATGCAAACTCCAAAGAACATCAGGAAAAAGGGGAAATTATTATATTCTATTTCTAAATTATCCGACAATCAATCAACAAGAATATATTAAGTGTTTATTATGTGCCAAGCACTGTGTTAAGTACTGGGTACAGATGGTCCAGGTGCTCCAATGGTAGCCATCAAATGTCATGAGATTTAGAAGAAGACTCTCAGCATGAAGAATAGACCATCTTTAGAAAAATTCCAGAAGATACTGATAAGAGTCAAACAAGAAGTGAAGGCATGTATGGGTTTTGATTTGTATCACAGGATGCAGCATCCACATCAATGGGATCACTTTGAATCACTAAAGTACAAGAGAGCATTTTTTATTTGAAGGTATAAGATAGATAATTATTTTATAAGATAAAGATTGGTATATAATCAAATAATTCCTAACTTAAAGATTTTAAAACAAAATTCCTGTGGCATTATATTAGATTTATTTACAGGTCCAGGTAGTAACAAGTTCAACTGTTTAATGAATCACAATTTATTGACCAGTGTTTGCCATTTTAGGTGAGAGATACTGATGAACAAGCAATGGTCCTTCCTCTCCTAGAACATAATAACAGTAGCATTCAGTCTTACAGAAGAGTTATAAAATTCACACAAGTGGCCATAACACAAGACAGAATGTGGTTAGTGACATAGGAGAGGTACAAAGACAGCTGTGATCATTAAAAAGAGTGGGAGAGGATTCTGAATAAGTGGAGGCAGAGGAGGGACATTCAGCAAAATGAGGAGCCTCTGCAAAGGCTCTGAGGCAGAAAAGCACATAGTATATCCCTTCTGAGTAAACCAGTGTTGCTGGAGCACTGGATTTTTAAAGACAATCAGAAATATGAAGCTCACTAAAGACCTACTAAAGGGCAATAAATGTCACGCTGAGAACTCTGGAAATTGAAGAAATCAGTTCAGTTCAGGGATTTTTCATTTGTGTCTGACTCTTTGTGACACCATTTGGGGTTTTCTTGGCAAAGATACTGGAGTGGTTTGCATTTCCTTCTCCAATTCATTTTAGAGTTGAGGAACTGAGGCAAACAAGGTAAAGTGACTTGCTCTGGATCACACAGCTAGTAACTTTCAGAGTTCAGATTTGAACTCATGAAGATGAGTCTTCCTGACTCTAGGCTCTGCGCTCTATCCACTGCACCACCTACATACTTTTTGAAGAAATCAAAATACCTCCAAAAAATTGCATTTGGATTTGCTTGCAAAAGGAAAATTTTTAGGGAAAATATCATATTAGTTGCAATTTTTTTCTCAAAGTCATTAAAGTTTCTTATCTGATAATCTTTAGATAATGCTATAAATCATATTTGGTTTCTGGATCTTTGGATATAAAATTAAGAACTTCAATCTTTATCCTTAATATTGCTTCCTGTACAATATAATTTGACAACAAAAGAATTGAAATGGAAAATTTTTAACTCTAAGCAAAAGGTCCTATTAGTCATACAGCACCGAATTTGAGGCCATTATCCCTAGGATCTAGATATCTGATAGTGATAAAGAGTATGGTGAGAAACAGAAAAATTACACATTTAATTTCTTCATGTTCTTTCAATTTCAGGTCAACCAACACTGCCCAGATAATGGAATCTCACACACTGTATGTGGCCTTAGAGATTATCGAATTCACCCCATACCTAAATGGAAACATTCCTATCCCCAGCCCCAAAAGACTCTGCTTACAAATGCCTATCATTATTGGTCTTGTACTTTGCTTTTTACAAAAACGTACCACAAAAGTTGTTACTTGAAATCTTTCCACAAGCTTCACTGAAATTTAAAAGAAAAAATACACATGCACAATTAAATTCTCCTCCATCTTAGCTCCATTTTTCTTAAATCAAATATAAAGATTCTTGATTTCAGATAAAATTACTCAGCTTTTTCTTGCAAAGGTCTTCAGGATGTTTAGGACTTCATGTCCATCTTATATCACTTATGAGAAGCAACATGATCTCTAAAATAATGAAAAGATGATACAAACTGAAGAATATGTCTTTAGAAATAAACATATGTTAATCTTCCATTCAGAATAAAACAAATCCAGCCATTAGTTTACTTTAAGATTTGGTCTGCCTATCACCTTTCAAACTCATCATGTCTTTATATACTGCTGAAATTATTTTGTCTTCTTATGCTTTTATAGGTTACACAAGGACAGGAGAAGTGTCTTACTTTTGTGGGGTGACGACTAACTATCCCTACTTCATTTGGTGCAAACACTTACAGACAAGCTCCTTTTTGAACTGATCATTTTCTAGAGGTCATTCAGACCATAATTTCAGGGCCTAGCCACTATCCTGATGGTCCTTCTTAGGAAATTGGACCCAGTGGGAACGTTTTCTCCCTCTGCTTAGTCTATGGGTCAGCATTTTCCTTCCCTTGTACTTCTTAATTCCCTTAAGTGGCAATTATTTAAGGCACGGTTAGAGAAGGTGCAATCTACATTCATCCAATAAAACCTAAATATTAAAAAGGACAGAAAAATTCAGCATGGTTACTAAGGATAAATGGGACAGCATTTAGCATTTGAAAGGTACCAAAGAAGTGGTACAAGAGTAGATAAGGGAAGTGATAAAAAAAACTACTGGAGGTAAAATATAATTTAGAAGAAGTAAAAGGGAATAATATGTGTCAAGTAGACAAAGCATCTTAATTACAAAAGGTTAATATCACAGTCAGAGTCAAGAAATAGGTGGAAAAATCATTCTAAGGGACTAAAAATCCATTCAATGACAGAAGCCAAAAGAGAAGGCTCCTGTAAAGATTTTTTTAGCATCATATGAAACAGCCATAAGTGAATTTAAAATCAGTATCTACACTGAAATGATGCAAAATTACCACATAAGGGAGTGTGTGCTAAATATTGCCAACTTATTTAAAGAATATAACATTAAGGCATGCAATTTTCATGTTTTCAGGAGGTAAATATAAAAAATATTGCAAATAATGAGGATCATTTTCATTATCCCTACACACACACTCAGGGACAGGATTTCAAAGAAATAAACAAATGGACTAAAAGGCATATATCCAAAAAATTCACTAATTAAAAATTTTGTGTAGCCTGATGCCCAGAACACAGAGGCAACTGAATGAAAAAGGAGGGACAATAAACCAAAATGACACCATCTTCACAGCAGGCAGCTGTAGTGCAAAAGGCCAACAGGTGGTAGTATTATGTAGGCAATAACACACTCTCAGATGTGGTTATCCTGAAATATAGTGCCCCCAGGTCTAAGGAGCATTGTTAGTTCAAGCACTCAGGAAATATAGTCTTTGCATAACTCTGGACTTGGTATATTGTTCAAGACAGCTGAATATCTTTGAAATGAGAGTTGTTACAAATCCAGTGTCAATCTTAACTTCTTTTTAAAAAATAGTTTCCTGTCCTCCACTTAGAATAATGAATCCTTTTTTAATTTTACAAGGTATGGCATTGATTTAACTGACCATCTAACTGGGGCATATACAAATGAAAAGTATTTGGTTTATTGCCTCTCCTATTTTTTTGACTGACAAAATCCAGATAAATTTTAAACCTGTAAGGTAAATATATATTCAAAACACCTAGATGCAAATCAAAATCATAAATTAAACTAAATAAAACTAATTTCTATAGCTTCCACTTTTTCTGTACCACATTTCTTCCTTTGAAAAGTTTACTTCTCTTTTGTGGAGGATGATGGTTTTAGTCCATGGATGATTATCCAACAAAGAATGGTAGGAATCCTATGTAAGACACTGGACTCAAGCCCCTTCAGATAGCTGAGTTGGTTTATAATCATTTAAAGTTATGAAAACTTCATGAAATAGTAAATTTCTTACGTCAGTGACAACCTAAGATACATTTATTAATAGGTATCAAAAATTTTCAAATAAAAAAGACTTAATTTATTTTTAAAATATGCAACAAATAAAGAAGAGTATCATGAAGCCAAACAAATAATAATAGGGTAATTGAGTTCCTTTAAAAATGTTGAGAAATATTTGCAAATATTTAAACAATAGCTGCATTCAGCAGTAGAAACACTAAAGACAGGAGATCAGGTCAAATGGTAGGTACACTTTCATACTTCCCAGGACAATTACTACTTGTGGGTTACTATTCTTTTTCTCTTATTCACATGCCCCAACTACGTCTTTTCTTAATGACTAGAAGAAAAAACAATATTGCAAAAAGTAGAAATGTCTTCTGAATCTAAATGAAAATCTATATACAAGTGGAGTACTTCAAAACCAAATAACAATATCACAGTTAATATAGCACCAACTATGTGGCAGGCACTGTGAGAAACTCTTTATAATCACTGCTTCATTTGAAACTCAAAACAACCCTGAAAGGTAGGTTATTATTTTCTCCATTTTACAGATGAGGAAACTGAAGTAAACAGAGCTGAAGTGACTTGCCCAGTGTCATAAAGCTATGCTATAGCTGAGGCCACATTTGAACTTAGGTTTTCCTAAGTCCAGGTTCAAGGTTCTATCCACTTCTCAAACCATTCCAGTAAGTTTGGTTGTGATTGATACACTCAATCAATAAACATTTGTTAAGTGCCCACTATGTTCCAGGAGCTATACTAAGTTTTAGAGAAACAAAAAAGTAAAACAGTTCCTATCTTCAAGGAGCGTGTGCTCTAATGGCGAAGACTATGTGAACAAATGAAGGCATATAAAAGATACCTACAAAGTAGAAACAAGGAAACTAAGGGAGAAAAGCATTAGAAGCTGGAAATGGGAGTGGATTCACTCCCCTACCAAGTGTGATGGAGGTTGAGTGCAGGTATTACACCAAGTGAAGACAGGTATGATAAAATGTAAATGTAAATTCAGAATGCTATTTGGTATAAATGGAATAGAAAGTAAAAGTTTGACCTTGCTAATGTAAAACATTAGCTCTATGTAATATCGCTATCTAGGACTGGATAGTTCTGATGAATCCAGGATAGGAACTCTGGATTGGAACTGAAAAAGGATGGAATTATACAGTAACATGGAAGAGCTTAAGAGTTTTGATGGGAGAGAGGGAAAACTGGAAAAAAAAAATCCACGATAAAGAGTTTTGTCACTAACAGCACAGAAGCTAGGACCATTGCTCTATTTAGAAATACATCCAAAGCAAAGGTAGGAGAGGAAAAAAAGGGAGGGGTGAGAACCATGAAGATACAGGAGGAGCTCATCAAGTTACCTATGTAACTGAAAGGTTAATCAAACAATTTGTTGTTCAGTTGTTTAATCATGTCCAACTCTTTGTGACCCCATGCAAATGCTGCTCATGGTTTATTTTTTCTTTCTGTTTTTTTGGGCATAGATACTGGAGTGGTTTGTTATTTTCTTCTCCTGTGAATTAAGGCAAACTGATAGTAAGTGACTTGCTCAGGGTCACACAGCTAGTAAGTCTAAGGTCAGACTTTAACTCAGGTCTTCCTGACTTCTGGCCCAGCGCTCTATCTACTGAGCCACCCAGTGGCTAATCAATATCCATGGTCAAAGCCAAGAGAACAATGGCTGTATAGAGATTTAAAAAAAACACATGTGAACACATGAGAACTATATTTCATGTAAAAAAAGACTGAGAAATTCCGGTAAATGTAGAAGAAGGGAAGCATAATGGGAGCAGTCTGGAAACAACAAAACACACAGGAAAACAGAAAGGACAGGGGATGTATGATCTAGAGAAGAAAAGACTAACGTAAGACATAATCACAGTTTTCACATATTTGAAGTTCAACTTCAACTTGAGGTTTCAAAAAGGTAGAGCTAGTAGGATAGAGAGGTTATGGGACAGAACTTTCAGTTCAATGTAAAGAAAAACGAGAGCTGTCCAACAAAGAAACAGATTTCCTTGGAAGACACTGAAGGTATCTAAGCAAAGACTGGACTGTCCATCAGCAATGTCATTCACGTGGCTGGACATTGAGCATTTTGAGTGCAGCTTCTATATGAGCTTTAAAGTTTTTCTAATTCTAAAAAACTATGGTTTATACCAGATGCTGTGATACTAATAACAGAGCAAAACAATGCAATGTTTTATTGCGTTATTTCTTCCTTTTTAAAAGTTTAATAACTAATGTTTAAATCAAAACTGAGAATACGTAATATAGGACAGATGAAGATTCAGGTCATTTCAAGGAAGTGAAGGATTCACAATTCCAAATGCATTTATGTTGATTATAAACATAAGTAATATTAATCATGAAAAAGAAACATGTTGCATTTCAACTATTTATTAAAATGTATATTCCAAAGACATTTCATTTTTAGTTACAATGTTAAAAAAATCACTTCTTGTGTCTTATGTGAGATGACTATGTTTATTCATGTAATAGGCTAATATCTTGGCATTGTCATGCCTGGAAAATGAACACAATCACATTGATCCTGCCATAAATAATAAAATACACAAATCTAGACATCAAATATCTTATTTAACGTAAAAGGTACATTAAATTTAAAAAATTTCTTTCTAGCCAAATATAAAGTACTTTCCATATGTGATCATGGTAGTATTATTTTTAGTTGTTGATAGAGGAGATGGTATAGGAAAAAAATAAACATACTAAGAACAATAAAACAGTCATTTTTTTAAACTCAAATCACTATTTGACTAAATATCAGCAAAAAGACTCATACTATAACATGGTAATATACATTAAAATCTTTATATGTAGCAAAAGATTTTAAGCTCTTTAGAAGAGCAAGAGATAACTCTGTCATCTCCATTCATCCCTTAGCTTTTTCTAAGAGTGTTTCTTAGACTGACACAGACTCAGGCACTAATGGGACCTGAGATCAATATATTCATCCCAAGTCTAATATGAGACCGAGTCTGGGGATTAGCAGCTGGGGCAGAAGCAAACTTCAAAAGATAGATTTAAACTAAGCCTTGAGCTTTTACTGGCTGTCTGTGAATGGCTAAGGGTCTGACACACAAGGGAGCTAAAACACACCCTAAGGATATAGGATAAAAGAGCAAAGACTCCCTCCTTTGCCTGTAAGAAGCAACATAGCAGTTGTAATTCAAAAGAAAATCAGTGGATGGAAGCCAAGAGCAATGCAGTAGAAAATAAGCAGATAGCACCTCAGTGAAAAACTAAGTGATCGAAGTGCAGTAGAAGATAAGCAGTACTCAGTATGATAATCAACCAGCAAATGGCAAAGCAACAGAGGAAACAGCTCAGTAAAGGACACCAGCAGGTTGCAGAATAACAGGGAAATCAGCAAGCAAGAGAGGACTTCCAGCACAGATGATATTTAGAAATCGGAGTTACCCTACATACAAAGGCTCTCTAGGTATATGAATTCACAGATACACAGCTGCATGTATTACCTCTCCAACTGGTGGTATGGAAATGTGTGGGAGTTTGCCCCTGTATACAGGAAGCAATTCATCTTGCTTGTTTAATTAAATGCCTTTTACTTTGAATTAATGAGTACATCATTTGGTATGGCAAAAGAAAAAACTCTGGTGGAGGATTTTAAGTTGTGATTTTAAATAGAGGGTGATTAAGAGCATATTTTGAAACTGAACTTATTTTCAGAGGGCCGAGGCTATTACTACATTGTATTAGCAAAAGTGAAGCAGAAATCTGGTTCTTTGATCCAGTTCTGAGAATTAAATTTAAAAACTTAAATAAATAAAATCATTTGATCTATATTCATTTTCCTTTACTACTGCTCTCACCTCTTCCTTACCATTTACTTCTTGTACAACTAGGCACAACAAATTGTCTCTGTATGCTACCAAGATCTGCTATATTATTTGGAGCTACATTATTAAACAAAAAAACAAAAGTTTGGGATTCTTATGTGGTCTTTGTGTAATGTGGAGAATACATAAGGCCTGCTATGTGGAAAGGAATTTAGACTTCTTCTCTTCAGCCCCAGAAGGCTCAACTAAGAATAACATAGAGAAGTTGGAGAAATGCTCTAACAATTAGAGAGATGCTGGAGTCAGTTATCCTGCCCTAGAAAATAATCCAGTTTCCCTCACTAGTGGTCTCTAAAAAGAAGGAAGGTGACGACTTGTCAGGTATGGCAGAGGGAATTTTGGTCAGATACAAGCAGGGCCAATTTAACTCTGAAGTGCCTTCCAACTTGGAGATCAAGACTACAGCAACATTCTTCTGCCTACACCTGGCAAGACATATTATAAATTGTTTACAATGCATGTTTTTTCTAGAAGGTCATATCACTTCTCTAGGTCTTAACTTCCTCAGCTATAAAACGAGAGGGTTGGATTAGATAATCTCTCATGTAAAAGCATGTCTACTGTACCCTTTTCTGTAGCACGAAGGATCTGGAAATCAAGAGGGTACTTATTGATTGGGGATCAGCTTAATGACATGTGGCACATGGATGTGATGGAACAGTATTGTGCCACAAGAAACAATGAATACGAGGAATTCAGAGACGCATGACATGATGCACAGGGAAATAAGCAGAACCAGGAAAAAAACAATGTATAAATGGATCTACATACAATTCCTTACTAGAAAGAAAGATAAAATGAAAGTGAATGCTGTGTAATTCTAATAACTAAGCTTCATCCTGTTGGGAAAAAATTAGAATATTTTATTCACTCCATTTGCGAGAGGTGGGGATCTATTGGTACAGATTGTTGCATGTTTTCAGATGTGTTGGATGTGTTTCTTGGTTTTGTGGAATTTTTTTTTTAATTGGAGAAGGCTTGATAAGTATGAGAACGAGTTGTGTATCTGTGAGATTGGCTGAAAAAGAAAAATAACTGAATATGTTTCAATAAAGGGATAACTAAAAATAAATGTGCACAGTCTTTAATGAACTTTTCTGGTTTCCTTTGTGTAGGAAGGAAGTATGATGTATGAGAGTCTAGTTCTATCAATGATGGGCTTTCTTCTTTCTTTTCTTCCTTCCTTCTTTCCACTGATAAGTGACAGGACACGTATGGCAAAGATGTTAAACATCAACATGGGATTATAAATATGCCTAATACAATTTGTATTCAATATATCTTTAATAGCCAGACAAAAGGTCCGGTAAGAGTTAATAATTCGGTGCCAATGAAAGCTTTAAACACCCTTGGTGAAATAAACTTGAACTTAATTATCATTATAACATTAACTTCTATGGTTAGAATCCATTATGTTTGTTTGTCAGGAAAATTTCTAGCTCAAATTTTTTAACATGTAGAGAGAGGCTCACAGACATCACTATCATGGTGAAAAAAATGAGGCATCTAAAAATCAGATATCTAAACTATGCTTTTGAATGAATGTTTTATGCCAAAACATCTGTGCGTCTGGCAAATCAGTCACCCTGCTTTGATATCAGGACATAACTTGAACTGTTACTCTCATGTCACTCAACAGCAGCCCCTACCGGCCAATTAAAAAGAACATAAAAGGAGTTATAAAGGGAAACCAATTGAATATTGCTCACTGAAAGTGACTGACAAAAAAATTTATTCTCAGACCCAGGGACCAATGAGGAACTGGTGCTTATTTCCCTTTCTAAGATATTAGTTTCACTTAAAATCCAGTTTCTTCAATATGACCAGATATCTGAAAAGAATCACGATGATGTCTGATTTTTATTTGCAAAACCAGGTGACAGTTGTGTAAGTCCATTAAGATACTGTCCAAAAATAGAGCTCCATTCCAATAAACTATTATTTAATTTTCTATGAAATGCAACATAATTAAATTAATCTACGCTGCTTGCAAAGGGTTCTTGCCTTTTCCTTTACAAACAGAAAATCACTTATGCTAGGTTTTTATTTCAGGCACACACTAAAATTATGATTCTTGACAAAGGGAAAGAATAACTATCTGTCGATCAATCTGACACGCTATTGAAAGACTGGCACTAATAGCTGTGACAAGAATGAACCTGTTTGAAGCAAAGCTTTTTTTTTTTTTTTTAGAACTAGACCAGCCATCAAAAATATCATTTTTTCTAGCTGGGGCCTAAGCTATACTTGACTATAGCAAGAAAGAGCTGATAGCTGATTTAAGTGACTACTTTACCTTGATGGATTTTGAGTCTTTTAACATAATGCATTTAAGTGCTTTTTTTCTTTAGAAAAAATAGAAAATCGTGAACATCTAAAAGGACAATAATTTTATGCTCCATATTTTTCCAGACTAAAAAAAAATAACTTTCTACAGTCACTCAAAATGTGCTCCTTATTACAGATATTTGTTAACATGTGATAAAACAGGGAGAACAATGGATTCTGTGCACGAGTCCTGGTTCTGTCACTTCAGAGTAATGGGACCTAAAGTAACTCACTTAACCTCTTTAGCTTTCAGTTTTCTCACATATACAATGAGGGGGGTTTAACCCGATTATCTCCAAGGTCTCTTCCCATTCTAAATTCTATAACTGTACAGGGTTTTGTTTGTTTCTTTTGGCTTATGTGGCTTTAAAGCTATAAGTTCATCAGCAAAAATGTTTAAAACTTTGCCTTTTCTGGTGTGGGATAAATGAAAAAGGGACAATAATGGAGAAAAAAATATGCTTAAAAAGTCACCTTTTGTTCTAACTAAGAAATAGTTTAATAAATATTAAGGAATTCTCAGTTTATAGAGTTTTTTAATCAGAGAAAAGCCATTATCTAAAAGTTAAGATAAATTATGGAGTAAACCTTCAATTATGAACCACATTTTGAATACATACAATTTCCCATTATCTTTGGCTTATTTTGAAAAGTCAGTTAAATCAAGATTTACATGTAAAGCAGATATTATAAGTTATAAGCTCCTCCCTGTAACAGGTCAGTTGTAGAAGGGACTGAAAGATGATTATGAAATAATATTCCTTCTGACTCAAAATTAGATCTTCAAGTGTTAAGATAAGATACAGGACACCATCAAGTGTTTAAACCAAAGTTTAATTACCAAAATTGTTATAAGAATTCTTACAGTGAAAACTGAATTGAATAAAATTATACTAGAATAATTATATGCAATGTTATATATACACCAAATTCTGAATTAAAGCTTTCTCATCAGTGTTAAATAATCAATTTGAGTTTCTTGTATAATTTGACTAATAATTTGTAGTACTAATCTTCATTGAAAATGAGAAGCTTCAATTCACAAAAATTAGGTATCTAAGAGTATTAAGTACTTGTCAACACCTATTTTGTTCTTTCCTCAAATATGGCTGCATTTCAGTTGTGGTTAAAATGGATAGCCTTAGGAGATACTCTGTGTGTATGTGTGCGTATATAGATATAAATTTCTAGAAGATGTAAAGTGGGTTGGATTGAATAGAATAAAAAACACTATATAAATGCAAAAGCCTTATCATTAACTGATAAAAATCACATTGTTGCTTCTATAACTTCCAACAATCAATTTTTTCCTTAATATTTTGATAAATGTGGCTGTCAAGTGGGATGAGATCACAATTTTGTTTATTTTTAACTACTTGAACTTTCAGGATTCAGTTCATGAATATTGCCACTGTTAGTCCAGATACGATTTCAATTTTGTCTGATGTTGATGAAGTAATCATAAAGCAGTTTGCCTGTATAACCTTGTTCCCTCAAGAAGAAATAAAGGAAGGATGGAAAAGTTCTATGAGGAAGCATGGAAAAATACTGTATTTTAGCCAAACTACTCATAAAAGCACAGTAAAATATATTAGGAAATGGATGAATGTGACTTTTAGGAAAATGTTCTAACTCACTGCAAAAAAAGAAAAAAAAAAGAATTAAACAGAGCTTCCATACTTTTTTCTTCTACCATATAGAGACAGGGACATGCTTGAGTTACAGAAGGCCTGAGTTCCAAAACAAATGATTAATTGAACTGCTTTCTCATGAATTTCAGATCCCTTTAGCCAATCATAGAGGTGTTGCCAACAAAACTTGCATTTCAATGGTGTTCTTTCAACTTTCTTTTAAATGTACTGAATGTCATTAAGGATTTTACAGAGCATTAAACTGCATACTAGAAAGGAAATTATTTCAGGCAAGTACTGTATCTTTCAGACAAAGTGGAACTAAAAGTCCAAAGTATAATGAGAATTTAAGCCCAATAATCTGAATGAGAGAATAGTCAACTACGACAAAGACACTTGTGGCCTTTTATGTATGTATGCATGCATGCATGTACGTATGGATGGATGTGTGTATAGACAGATATGATGCAGATGTGTATATGTATATATGTTTGTGTATACACGCATACATACACATATATACACATATGTATGTATATTTCAGATTTTAAATAGATTGATATGATACAATGAAAAAGGAAAACTGAGTCATACAAATTAAAAAATACAGATTTTTTAAAATTCCATTTTGCTTTTCCTC
Organism: Notamacropus eugenii; assembly: GCF_028372415.1. NCBI lineage: Eukaryota > Metazoa > Chordata > Mammalia > Diprotodontia > Macropodidae > Notamacropus > Notamacropus eugenii. The sequence goes on from NC_092875.1 coordinate 208,510,202, forward strand.
CTACTGAAAATAGTGCCTCCCTCCATCACAAATCAAAAACCAAAAGAACAAACCTGAATACCATAAACAGCAAAACAAGGATACTGTTCTGAATTCTGTTAAATCAACAACAATATAAGTGACTCACAATTATTGGCATACTTAATTACAGAATCTACGTGTATTCTCCAAGGTGAAGTTGGTAGATGTTCCCCTTGCTTGACAATAAAGAAAGTGAGGCACTGGGAAGTTAAGTGATCCAACAAAATTCACAAAAGTGATGAATGGCTGCATCCTGACTACAACTCAAGCTTTCAGATTTCTTGCTTCATCCTTTATTATTTTTCCATTGGGTTTTCAAGCAAAGGATGGATGAGAATTTGCATGGAAGATAGGTTGTAAAAGGGATCCTTTTTCAGGAATGGGTTGAACAAAATGTCCTCTGAAATCTCTTCCAACTCTAAAGTTCTGTGATTCTATACTTTCATCATGCAGCTTCCATGATTAAAGAAGCAAGATATAACATTGTCAGAATTGTCTGATGCATAAACCTTCTTCCCAAAAGTCCATTTCTTAAAATCACCATGGCAATAAAAAATTACATTAGTCTCCAAATCCCAAAACTTATAAAAGCTTCTTAGTTCCTCTTTGTGACTAACGATGCAAAACAGTGAGAGACAATTGTACTACTGTGTTTATTGTGTTTTCTTGCTTATTAACTCTATTAAAAGGCAAAAAATGCAATTAGGATTTCAAAAATACTAGAAATAGAATAAACTCAGTAGTTGTTGAACTTGGAAGATCAAATTAACCTTCACAGAATGGCAAACTAGATAAAATGGATAGATAAATCCCACAAAACCCTTCAATTATATCTCAAAATTAAATAGACAAAAAATAGTTACACAGTACAGAAATAAACACTAGAACTACAAAAATAAAAAGTAGAAAGTATGCTAGTTAATAAATGGATGCAATTTAAACAATTTACGTATTATTCACTAAAGAATTGTATTTAAAAGGAAAAAACTTGACCAAGCCTATCATCTAAATGTTAAATTAATATACTTTTTAAAAAAGTGAAGAGTGGATTTTGGTTAACTATCCAATCCCATATACAATAGCAACATCCACAGGAGGCAGTTAGTCTTGAGGGCACTATGATTACCAATGGTAGTATATCAGAGAAATAATTTTATGACATTTCACTAGTAGATTTTGGTACAAGGAAGTTTCTCTATCTTGGACTTCATCCAAGGGCAAGAAAAGTAGTTCTAGAAAGTATCAAAAGGACTTTGTTACAACATGATCTCTTAAAATGGACTAGGAAAGTGGTTTTATGGCAAAAGTCTAGAATATTTAGGTAGGTGTTGTGAAATAAAAGTAGATATGAAAAGCAGAAAAAAAAAAAAAAGAATGAATTTAACCAGCGTGTGATGTATGAGGCTAAGGAATCAAACTGTTGAACTGTTAATTATTTTAGGAAGTCTTTTGTTACGAGTGAAATACTAAGAGACTAGAAAACAACGAATCCAGTCTGAATGTTAAAAAGAAAGAGCGAAGAGGCTGAAAATTATAGACCTGTAAGTCTAACAACTATATTAGGAAATAAATTTGAGATGATACTTATGGATGAGCTTAATGATACATTTGGAAAAGTACACTTTAATAGGTGTGAGTCAGAATGGATTTACCAAAGGCAATCATGTCAGACAAATTTCATTCGTTTTTGGGTGAGAGAATAATTGGTCTATATAAAGGAAAACCAATAAGACACTGTCAGGATTTTCTGAGATTTTTGGACAGAGTTTTGCAGAATGAATTACTGTACCAACTTTTGTGACACAGGTCAGGCATCAATTAAATAAAATAGTATGAAAGTAACTGGGTTAAAAACAGAGGGCCTGGGAATTTTAAAGAAACTGGGTTATAAACTGAGTCCCTTAAGTGGGACACTAATATTTATTATTAACGATTAAGACAATCTGTAAGATTAGCAAATTTGCATATGGCATTAAATGAGGGGGTGTGGTTAACATACAAAAGGATATAGCTGTTTTACAGGGTAACTGTAACAGATTAGACAAATGGGCTCGGAGGTAGAATAAGAAATTTAATGTGTCTAAGTGTAAAGTGATGCACTTGGGTAGAATTAAGAAACCAGCTAAGTATAGTTTAAATGGTACTGAATTAGTTATTAAAGGAAAGAAAAAGGATTTGGGGGTTTTGATAAGAGTAAAGCATTCTCATTCTTATTGTAATGACAAGGAAAGCCAAAAAAAAAATGACATAAAATGATGGCTACTATCATGTAGCATAAAAAATAAAGAATTCTGCTGCCACTTTAAATAAAACTACTAAGATGCCAATTCATTAAGATTTGGAAGTGTGTAGTTATAGGTTACTCTATACATGTAATAATTTAATGAAAAATGTTACTCAAAATTGATGAGAGCAGTTCTCATGTAGGAATAAGAAAGACAGCTGATATTAATATCGCACATTAAAATTTACAAAGTGCTTTACAAACAGTGTCTCATTTGAGCATCATAACATCCTGTTGTGCGCAGTACTGCTACTACTGACTTTCTACAGATAAATAACGTACAATATGTGTTAGAACCTATTCTAACCTCTTGGCAAATTCTTACAGAATATCCAAATATATAAGTACTGAACAAAAAAGCTGCGAGCAAATATCTATTTACTGCACTCTGTCTCATGCTTTAGACTGAGTCTGGAGTATCTCTCAGGAGAGTTAAAAATCGGATCATAAGCAAACTTCATGGCTCCATTTTACTTTGTATTGCCATTAAGTCATGTAAGAGGCCCCTGCGTAGAGGAATGTACCCCTTTTGCTCTGGGAAGGTTTCTTAAGAGTTCAGCTTAAACCATGAGAGTAGATCCCTATCTCAAAGAGAGCAGGTCCAACCAAGAAGCCAGCCACTGAGAGAGTTAGGCGCTCTCCCTGCTATGCCTCTTCAAATAATTATAGTGTTTAAAGATCCCAAGAAGTAGATCTGGAAATGAAGATAAGAAACATCTTCCCTGACCATTCACTGCCATAGAACCACTGAAGAATAAGGAAAATATTTTGATCTGATTCACATTTGGAGATTTAGACTATCCTAGTCTTCATCTCCACTATGTCCTGAACTGAACATAAAGAGTTCTCTTCCAGTAAATCTCACTTGAATATAAACAATTTGCGTGTGGGTTCACTCTTTCCTTTCCTAGTGCAGATGTTGTGTTAATCCAAAATCACTTATTTGGAGAGGCATTTGATGGTTCTCATTTTAAGAAAAAAGAATCACACATACTAAAAACAAGTAGCAGTAATTCATCATATTTGTGTAACTAGCAGTTGGGACAGCCTGGATTTGAACTCAGATCTTTCTGACTGTGAATTTAGCACATTATTCACTACAAAAACAAAACATGAAACTTAATTATTTGAAACAGATTTCAGAAAGATGAAAATCCTAATGATGATATAGTCAAAACCTGAAGGAATCAGGAATACTTCCTCTATCATTCAGGACCCAAAGAATTCCAACAATATTATTTTACAAGATCAGTCTGAGAATATCTGGATAGAAATTTTCAGAATTCCTCAAAATGCCTATGAAGATTTTAATAGGATGATTATTTATGAACAAATAATATGATAATGTTATCATTAATAATAATTCTATCAATTGATGTAAAGGAAAAACTGCTGGTGTCATCTGAATGTCCTACCAAGAACAATGGGTTTAGCAGCAGCTACCAGCATAATCCCAATATACTATACTTGGACTTCTTCCTTGACCTTCCCTTTCTCTGTTTTGATAGGTAATACGCACATCTTTTTCATTTGACTACTATATCATACCATAACTTTTACAAATAAGAAAACTTGCCTGTATATTAACCCCAAGTGGAGGTCAGCTGGTCTCTTCCATGTAAAAAAAAAAAAGAAAAGAATTCAACAGTGATGCAATGAGTAAGAAAAAAGTAAAGCTGATTCAAGGAAACAATATGAGCACGATGTTTTCAAAACTGAGGTAATCAAGTTAAGATAAAGTTTGGAATGAAGGGTATTTCATTTCAGTGAAGGGATAATTACAAAGCCATGATGAAAAAATTTAATTTGATTAACAAATTCTATGGGGATTTTATGAGGCTTTCCGTAGAATGGAAAATCAGAATATCCTAGAGATTAAGGGAACTCAAATAGTCATCTATTCCATTTTCTCATCTTCTGATAGGGCTGCACAGAAAATCAAGGCTTACAACATACTTCTAACTTCTTGAAGGAAAAAAAATTAAATGTGAAATAGCTTTAAATTAAAAAAAAATTCTTATTTGTCAAAAATGGAGAAAAGAAAGCTCAAATGAATGAAAAGACTTCACAAATAACGTATTTCTCTTCTAAAAATAAAAAAAACCTAGCAAAACAAAAAAAAAGGAATTTTGTTTTTTAAAACACCCACACATATTTCTAATGCACGTAACACTCATAATCACCAAAATACAAAAATCACCAGAATTATTTTTTTCCCCATTTACTTGCCTTTCAAACATTTGAAATGCATGCCTAGTCAAGTCAGAACTAGAGCAGTTTTTTGTTGTTGTTGCTCCTGTCCTAGGATAGCTATAAACTCCATCTTTCTGCTAAGAATCAGAACCTTTTATCAAATAACTGCGTAACATGATTCACTGGATTTCAGCTCACAAAATTCCCAGCACATTAATATTGTAGATAGGAGAGAATGTGGCTAAGAGAATCCTTCAGGACTGGACATAAAACATTTCTAAGATTTTATATCACCACATGAAATTTTACAATACCACCTATCATGAAATTTATAAACCAGGAGGGTTGACACCACTAAAAAAAAATATGTGTGTGTACATATAAATAAAAAATAGCAACAATACGATTAAAATATATTGATGTATGCAATTGAGGAGATTGCTTTTACACTTCTTCAAATACAATGGGGGAGGGGGAGTATGGAGTAAAAATTACAGAATCATGGCATGAAGTTATTTTAAATACCTTTTTTTAAAGATCTACGTAAGTGAACCAAGTTTATCAAAGTTTAAAAAAAGGGTTATCGACACAGGTATTCTTGTACTGCTGAGGGAAATGGGAAACAAAAGCTCCATCGTGCACTCTGGAGTAGGCTGCATGGAGGTTTCCTTTGTGAATACACTGAGGAATATTGCTGTGACATATCTGGAAAGAATGTTTTAAACAAAATGTTACAGAGAAGCTACAAAGAAACTGGGATAAAATTTGTTTTTATACAACACCTTTCATCCCAAAGATATCCCAAAGCACTTAGCCAAGTAACGAATTCTATATTGCCAGTACAATGAATCTGTAGGCAAAAAGCAGGTGCCCTTAGTGTGCATAGTAACAGCACGCACACATTCTTGGTATCTAGAATGAGCTTTCTTTTTTCTTTCTGTATTCCTTTCTTCTTCCTCTTCTTCTTTCTTTCTTTTTTATTTTTTGTAAAAGAAGGATTTTAGTTAGGCTATCCTTACCTTTAGAGAAAGAAATCCATTTTAAATTTCCATCTTGACCACTGATGGAAGAATCAGTCAATCTTAATATTATTCCTAGAAATGCGTGATGAGCCACAATACTGTGAAATTGGTCCCTTCCTGATACAGAATAACCTCCTCAGTTCAGCTTGTTTGACTGAGACACCTCTAGCAGGACTTGTTCTTCCAGGGAGTTCCATTCATATTAATGAAAATCCCAGAGGGATTGATGGCCAGCAGGTATTTCAATGTAACTTTATCTATGTTTATCCAATAAATTTGATAAACTATCTAGTTCAGAGGTGGGGAACCTGCAGCCTTGAGGCCACATGTGGCCTTCTAGGTCCTTGAGTGTGGCCTTCTGATTGAGTCCAAATTTTAAAGAACAAGTCCTTTTATTAGGGGGATTTGTTCTGTGAAGTTAGGATTCAGTCAAAGGGCCACACTTGAGGACCTAGAGGGCCACATGTGTTGCTGAGATCACAAGTTCCTCAACCCTGATCTAGTTCAAAAGCTTTCGATAATAAGGCTTGCCAATGCAGGAAATAGAAACTGTTGCAGAAATAACCAAATTATACAGGTATAAGTACATAAAAATGCTAACAGGACACAACAGAAGAAAAACAGGTATGCTAATAGGCACATAATACTTTATACATTAGTTCTATTTTAACTACATTTACCCTTCAATTTCTATCTCCATTCAAACAAGATATTTGCAAAAAAAAATTTAAAAAAGAATATGCAACAGTTTCTTCAATTTTTTCTCTTCTACACTGCATGACTTCCATTTACCTAAGTATAATGTTCCTTAATAGGAAAAAAAATTGTAAGAGAGACACAGAATCGGTATTCAGAAAACATTTTTCTGAACTAAAAGATGCAACAAAAGGTGACATTGTTTATGCTGGTTGATTGATCACCTGGGCTGGAACTATTAAAATGATTGGGCCATAACAAACACTCTCTGTAGGAGGGTATCAGAGGAAGCTAGGACACCTCCTACTGTCTAACTTCTAGTTCTGTCAGGTAAGTATTGCAAAACAAATTTGATACATGAGTGAAATAAGTATTAGAGAGCTATAAGAAAGACAAATATGAAGACTACAGAGACTCTCGGAAAGACAAGGACTAAGGCAAAGCAAATAGTCAAGGAAGGAAAAGACACAATGTAAACAAAACAAGCAACAACCTAAAACATGAAGACAGGAAGGTCAGAGAATCACAAAGAACAAGAATGAGGACTACTCGCCATCTTCCTTCCCCATCTCTCTGAAGAGAAGATGAGTCTGCAGGTTTGGAACAATGCATACAATACCAGATTTTTCTGATATGTTAACTGCTGGATTTTTAGTTTAGGCTTCCTTTATTTAAAAAAAAAAATCTTTGAATAAGAAGTAGTTCTTTGGATCAAGGAGGGAGGTAGGGAGGAGGAGGGATTCAGGAAAAAATCTGGGTAATGTACAAATAAAATATATCAATAAAAATCTATTTTAAAAATAAGAATTTTGAAGGTCAGATATAGGAATTAGTGGCATTCCATGTTTTTTGTTTCTCTTTATCATTCATGAGCCTCCACAGCTATATAGTTTCTTCTGGGGATAAACATGTATAATGAAGGCAAATTTAAAATGCAGGAAAAACTTCAAGTCACAACAACTTTAAAATATATGTTAGAAAATTTAGTATTAAGTCAGACAGTACATTTTATATAACTGTGATGGCTCAAGTTCACTTGTATTTTATATTCATACTACTATTTAACCTCAGTGTTATAAAATGATTATTCTATGGTATTTTCTCCCCATCAAATGTGATTAGAAGATCTGCTTTCATAGTAGAAAGGAATAAAACTGATCAAAAGCATTTCCTCTTTCCTTCTAAAGTCTTCAAGCAGACAGTATCATGGATATCATCAGAACAAATAACAGGCATACAAAAAAGGGCACCCTTCAAGTGGCAATTATTTAAATATCTATTTTCCATATGTTATTGAACAAGCCCTTCAAAAATAGCTCTAGTGCCTTACCAGCATGTAAGTAAGCCAGGTCAGGGTTTTCAATATCAGGATGCTGTTCTTTCAAGTGGTTACGGAATTCCACAGGAATATTTGTTCCATAGTCACATTTGGGGCAGTTGTACATCTTGACTCCTTCATGTTTACCAGTATGTAAAATGTGCTTGCGAATATTTTCTGCACAATTTGATCTAAATAAAAAATAAAGACAAAAACAAAACAATAATAATATATTTAGACTTTATCTTTTAAATTTATATATTTCAATTTAATTAACTTACAATTATTTTTATTATATTATAATTATCATTAATTAATTATAACATAATATAAATTATAAATTAATTAGTAATTAATTTAATTTTAATTTAGAATTTTAAAGATATATCAAAATTTGTCTTTTACACAACTAAGGAGAACTTCATTCACCTGCTTGTACTTAGACTTACAGTTCCCTACTTCATTGGTTGTAGGATCTCATGAAAGGGAGCATTCCCAACCTCTGCCTCATCATCCTGTACAGCTCTTGTGTATATTCTACAAAGTAACCTGCAAAAAGGAGCTTCCAGTTGGGAAGGAGGCCTACGTAAGATACTAAGATCAAAGCAGATTCTTTACTTTCTGGGGTGTGGGAGGGGGGGAGCAGGGGACAGGGATTGCCAGGCTAGGAAAACTTCTTCTTGGATAAGCGTTTTAAATACATAGTATTATAAAAGAAACCAACTCTACTGAAATATATTTATTAATATTAAAAAAAAAAAAGTTCCCGTTCTCCAAGTTAAAAACTCATGTTCTCAATCTTTTTATATTTCATTGGATACTTAGAAGAGGAAAGCATAGAATCTCAGGTACTAATTAAGAAAACTTTAATAAACTGAATCTGGTACAACTTGGAGAACACTGAAAATGTTGCCTTACTTCTGAAAAAAATTACTTTCTAGGTGGAGAAATGCATGTTTACTGAATTTAAAATAATTATTTAGAAACAGCAACAAAACCTGAAAAAATTCTGAAAGCCTGGAATTGGGGAGAACTTCATTGTAACTGGGATGCTCTTGAATTCAATAGTCCTTCTCATCTTGAACATTTATATTAAAAAAGCAGTTCAAAGACCTAGATTGTTTTTCATGGTAGTTTCAAATAAATGTTTTTGTGTGATTGTTTTCAGACAAGAAAGCAATTTCTCTGTGAAAAGGAGATGTATTTATTGACAATGGCTGGTAATAATAATAAATATACAAACCTATATGTTTATGCATCCATGTAATTAATATATCAATAAAAGAAAATAAAGATTGTACAACTACCGGGTATTCACAGCAAACATGAATTAAGAGAAGAGTGGTAGAAAGATAGGTATAGTAACATATTGTTTGATGGAGTTGTGAAATGGTTATTTTGAACCAAAGACTCTATTATTGAGTTTACCACAAGGAAGTCATTGGTTAGAAAAAAATCCCCCATATACTCCAAAATATTTATAGCAGCACTTTTTGTGATAACTAAGAATGAAAAACAAAGTAGATGTCCATAAATTGGGGAAAGACTATACAAATTATGAAAATACAAATACAGTGGAATATTATTGTTAGAAGAAATAATGTGTGATGAATACACAGACGCATGGAAAGATTTACATGAACTGATGCAGAATGAAGTAAACAGAGCCAAATAAACATTAAACACAATAAGTACAACAATGTAAGTGGAAAGATCAACTACCCCACCAAATAAAAGATAAATGCAACAAAATTATAAACATCAAGTGAGACTCAAATGAAGAGATATGAGAAGACACCCCAACCTATTCCTTTGTAGAGGGGTATGAGGTCCAAAAGTTACACATTGCACAGGTTTGCAGACTTTTTCAACATATTGATCAGTTGTGCATTTAGTTTCCCTTCTAAAAAAACACTATAATATAGGATAGCTCACTACTAGAGGAAAGAAGGCTGCATAGGATACTATACAAGTGTAACGGAAAATCCCAACAAAAATGTATACTTTTTAAAATTAAGATCAATTTTTAGATCAATTTCATGGTTCCTGAAAACCAAAAATTCTATTTATTACTGACTCGATTCAGTGGACAGTCCCAAATAATTCTGTTAACTGAAGCCTTCCACTTTATTTTCACAATGTAGATACCACATTAGAGTCACCCCTAAATTCACCATTGTTTACTGACATTGGGGAGTAAAAACAAAAAGCTAGTACTGTACTTAATTAGTACTGTTTATTAGAACTGTCAATTTTGTTGTACTACCCATATTATTTCCTTGTACAAAATGCTAGGTATTAAAAGGCACCAGAGCCAATCACCTGTCAAATGAAGAAAATAAAATTACTAAAATATACATGTTTCAAGGTATGGTACATACTTAAATTTGGGGAAGAAATAGCAATGTGTCTTATTATTGAGTGCATGAAGAAACAGATGACTTTGGAAACAGAATAATATCTTATTTTCAAGAAGGGCGTACCCTTGACAAAAATAAGCTGATATCTCCGAGAACCTAAATAGAATATAGACTCTACAATAAAACAGTCAAGACCAGGTTGCTAAAGCAAGTAAGTGGGAGGCCTAAAAAGGTGTTTTATTATTGTTTATAAAAAAATACAGAAGAAAGGGAGGAATAAGAACTTGGTGACTTGATAAATTAGAGAACATACTGAGAATCACTTATTGACATTTGTGCAGAAAAAGCAAAACAAGTGTTTGCTATTCTGTAGATTCTTATATTGCTCCATCTACTTTATTGTAATAAGCAGAGTCTATATTCATCTTATAAGATGCCCCTGTATAGAAAAGTAATGGCTAATGCTGAAGGAGGATACAAGCCACAATGGACATCAGAATCTCCTCTACTAAGCCTACCTGTATGCTATATAAAATTTCTAGCAGACCTGAGATGCCAGATAATGGGGAAAGAGAAAGCCAAAGGGATAACTTTTTCCTCCCTAAGTCATTAAAATGTTGCAGGCAACATTTCAGAGTTATCACTATTAATTATAAGTCCTCTGATCACAGAATGACTAGATGGGACCTACCATGAAGTTCAGTGAGCCAGTCAGAATATTGTGTGATCATAGAGACAATCTCTGAAAGTCATTTAGTAAAAGTTTCTTCATTTTACAAATAAGGAAACTGAGTCCCAGTGAAGTTTAGTGACTTGCCCAGGCACATGGGTAGTCAAAGAAAGGATGCAAACCATCACTCTTCTCTTTTCTACCAGCTATTCTCAGTCTACTAGAAGGCCAGAGAAACAATTTTAGCATAATGACCTTTAAGTTTTAGTATTTCATAAAGTAAGGAGAAATGTTTTAAGCTTGGTAATAAGCATCATTTCCAAAAACAATGTTTTATCTATGTATTGCCAGGAAATAACAGAAGTTATCAAATTTTTACTATATATGTCACTGCTTAAAGGCATAGGAAGATCTGAGTTCAAATATGAACTCAGCTATTTGCTAGCTGTGTGATCCTGGCCAAGTTACGTAACTTTTTTGTTATCCCAAGTTTTCTCAACTGGAAAAACAAGGGCTTATTGTGAGGAATGAGATAATATATATATACATATATATAGTATATGCCAGATTGAGTGCTTAGACTTGTTATCTCGTATATGCTGGTGATGATGATGATGATATCAATTAGAGTTTGAGGGAGGGGTAGCATGATACAGCAAGAGCTCTGTATGTGAAGTAAGAGGGTCTGAGTTTAAATCTTAGTTCTACTATCTACTTTTATTATCTCTGGGTCTGAATTATGATCCCATGGCCCAATGAAAGGTTAAAAAGGGATAAAGTAAGCAGTAAATTTACAAGAGGAAGTGGACAAACCTATGAAGTACACGCAGTTGCAAACCAAGGAGCACTGTCTATGTTTCAGAATTGAAGGACGGGTAGAATTTCATTGGGCAAAGACAATTAAGCTTTACGTATGAAGTACATTCCAATTCTAAATGTGTGGGCAAAGGAAAGAATTTTAGTGTGGCTGGGGGCCAGAACAGGAAGACATGACAAATGTATATTATAATTATAGGTATTTGTGTCTTAATTCACTAATTAGATTATAAATTTAATTGAGCCAGGGACTATATCTTATCTAAACCTTTCAGCTTCTTCAGGACAAGGCAAAGTACTCTGTACCTACCACGTACTTAAAAATGTTCACTGAATAAAGGAAAGTATGAGGCTGACATGAAAGGGTAGGGTCAGAGTATGAAATGCCTTAAATATCAAACTAATATATTTAGATTTTTTTTCAAAAAGAAGTGGATTTGACTGGGACAAACATGATCAGAGTTGTGCAGTATGATAACTAATATGGCATCAGTATATAGATTAGAATGATGGAGAGAATAGAAGGGGAAAGAATGATTAAAACAACTGCAGTAGTGAGAGCAAGAGATAATAGATGATGGCTGAATGAAAGAAGATGACAAATGGAAAAGATACTGTAGAAGAAGTGAAAGAATCAATATGATGACTATTCCATTGAATACAATAATGCTATCAGGTCAAATTTAGGAATGCAAGACTCTTTGCCCCATACTAAATGCCCTCGAGATAAATACTATGTTTTAAGACTGTATTTGCTTCATTTTGCTTCTCCCTTGCTTGGACGCTAACAACTCTCTGCTTTTATTATTGTCTCCAGCAGTCTTCTCAATGACTTTTAAAAGGATTTGGGTTGTGAAAAGTTTATTAGAATTTTAGTAAAAAAGATGCCCTCAGACTGTTATCACTAAAAAGTGTATGGAATTTGCACATCTACTTATATTATTCAGAGGTCTTTCTTTTCTTCCTTCTTTTTTTATCATCCTTCTCTCACTCATTCATTCATATTAACTATTTGTTTGATTTGGTCCCTGTTTTTCAGGTATATTTTGATTACATGTGGCTCTCTGATAAAACTTTTATTGTAAATAAACCAAACTTTTTTGGAGCAACCAGAGCCATAACTAGGAATTTTTGTGTCCAGGGTAATTTTTATGTCCCTGTCCATCATCCTGGTAGTTTCTTATTTTAATTAATTACTCTTGCTAATTAGCTGTTATGTTTGTCTTTGTTTTTTCTGTACTGGTAGATAATAGTGAATGCTCGAAGTATTCTGTGAACATGACACTGCAGAGTAGGCCCAGTTTTACCTTTTCCTAGTCAGAGCTCAGGGAAGGATGTTAGCATGTTATTATAGAGAGGGTGGTAAAGAAGGAATTTCTCAGAGTGCAAAATAAGATTCATTTGGCATAAAGGGTCAAGAAAACTATGGAATAAAACTGAGAAGATCAGCATGACAGAGTCTGGGAAGGATATACAATATAGTTGTTTTAACTGTCCCATTCAGGTCCACGTAAATCCATATCTTTTTGAGGACATATAATTTCCCCTAAAAGATAGTTACAAACAAATAGATTATTTCAGTTTTTATACTTCACTTTTCATCATTTCCATTACTGGTGATCTTATTTAACTGCCATATACATAGCAGGTGCTCAATAAATGCCTCCTGAATTATTCTGTTAAAATAATGAATTCTCAATTCTCAACTTCTCAGAATTGGTTTCCTCATTCTAATTTGAAAATATTAACCTCTTTGACAAGAACTTTTAGAATAAATCTATACTATGTATTTTTTAAGTCAAAAACAAACCAGTGTTGTACTTAGCTTTAATTTTTTCTATGGGAAAACTGGGTTCTTAAATTGGTGTACATGAACTTGTAAAAAGGCTATTTTGATAACTATATTCCAATAAAATTGTTTCCTTTGTAGTCCTATGTATTTTATTTTATGCATTTAAAAACATAAAGGTCCATAGTCTTCACAAGACTGCCAAAGGGGTTCATGACAACAAAAAAGCTTAGGTGTCCCTTGGTTACAGCCGAATTTCTCCCTCTCCAAACTCTAGTCCCAGCAGATACACTCTGCAATTCCTCAGTCTTCCCACTAGATGGGGATCATTTGAAGATGAAATGCTCGATTTGCAGCCAACCAACAGGATCATAGATAACAACCAGCATTTATGTCGGGCTTTAAAGATTGCAAAGAGAGTCGTCTTGTCTAACTCTTCCATTTCGCTAGGGCCTAAAAGGGTTAAATGACTTACCTAAAATCACATAGGTAGCAAAGGGCAGAGGTGGAATTTGAATCCAGGCCCTCTAACTTCAAATCTATCACATACCATATCATATTGCCTTTCTCAGAATATTAGAGATGTTAGAAAATTATTAACTAGTGGATTAAAGCAAGAGAAGTAGGTATTAATGGCTTCATATAAAATTAAGATGACTTCCTCCTCCAACACACACTTTCCAAATTAAGTAATTTGGAAAAGAGTACTTACAGAAAGGAACATAAGGGGGAGAGACAGACTTTAGTGACGTCACATAATTCTCTATCTGTTTTCGCATCTATAAAATGAGGGCATTAGATCCAATGACTTCTATGGTCCATTCTAATTCTAAAATTACCTAATTTTAATAATTACAAATATAAGTAACAAACAGCAAGAATTACAAATAGTTATTTTAGGGGCAACTAGGTGGCCAGTGGACAGAGAGCTGGGCCCGGATATAAGAAGACTCATCTTCCTGAGTTCAAATCTTATCTTAGACACTTACCGGCTAAGTAACCCTAGGCAAGTCACTTAATGCTGTCTGCCTTAGTTCCTCACCTATAAAATGACCTGGAGAAGAAAATGGCAAATCACTCCAGTCTCTGTGCCAAGAAAATGCCAAATGGAGTCACAAACAACTGAACACAACTGAAACATGACAACAACATGGTTGTTATGTTTTTTAGAGGTGATCAAGTAGATAGAGTCTGTATATATCTAAGTGTCCTTAGAATCAGAAAGATCTGGGTTCAAGTACTTGCAAATTCTGAAATTTGATATAAATTTTATTATCACATTTTGCCTTTGACACACAGTCTTTGTGAATATGGGCAATTCACCTTAAACTAGCAAATCTCTAAAAATAAGCTACAGAGTACTCGCTGATGTAACTTGGTAGAGGGAGATTCTCGAGCAGGAACTTCCTTCCACAATGAAATTAAAGTCTGAACCACTTTTCTGTCCCTTCATCTAAAAGGTGGTGACTAGACTATTTTCTAACTATACTAATTGGCTACATACAAGGATGTAACTTGAAGCCACTCTGCTGTACTACTGATTCCATATACTTTTACAAAATACTTGCTTAGTTCATAATTGCCACCCATGTCTTGAAAGAGCAATATAATAAGGATTTTTTAATCCAGCATATGATACTTTAAGATACAGACTTTAGGAATGCACTAAATATGGACAGGAGATACTGACACTTGTAATCAGTCTGCACTCAAAGCCTTTTCCTTTCCTCTTCAACAGCTGAATGGAATACAAAACTGAGTTCCCAGGTTAAATAATATTTCACCTCTTGACTGGCTTCCACTTTTGAATAAGTCAAAGTTACTCCCTAATTTCAATTTCCTGAAGAATCATCCCTAAATAGCTTTATGGATCTGCTAATTTTATTTTTTTACAATGTAGCCCTCTGTTGTCAAAGTGAATTGAGGTTTCATGGTAGCTTTTATCTTGCCTACTACTTGTGTATGAATTTTAAAAAAGTTGCAATATAAAGATTTTGTATGAGGAAAAATTTAAAAGTGATTATTCATATTACAAGAGCATTCCTTTAATGATAGCTCCAGAGTGTTTAAGTATTTGTGCAGAGATCATTAACTGCTTCATTGAAAGGCTGGGAGAAGAGAAACTTAAAAGATAAAGTGTTAGGAGCCACTGCTAATTAAAGGTTAATTAGAAGTGAAGATAAAACATCTCTCAAATTATAATCCAAATTAATGGGAAAATAAGACTTGATTTATAAAAGCTGGATGCAAATGCAATTTTTCAAGGATAAGACTATTTGGATACGTAAGTAAAGCAAGAGCTGCCCTATTTCTTCATATCTACTGCACAACCTAGCACAATGCCTCAGCTGAGAAGATATTCTCCGATTTATGTACAACATGTTGGCTCCAGTCATGGCACTATTTACTCCTGCTCTACTAAATTCCATCCTATTAATTTTGGTCCATTTCTTCAAGCATAAATATTCCTTTCAATTCTAAGTATATTCTAATACGCTAACCATTCCATTCAATTTACCATTAACAGAAAGTTTAATCAGTATAATCTATTAAAATATTCAAGAAAATTGTGAAAAGATCAAAGAAAGCTGAAAATATTGGATGAGCCTTACAAACTATGATTCTACCATATTATAAACAAGCAATGCCGTCATTTGAACTTAAAAAAAAAAAACCTGATGAAATGCAAAAGTACTTATTAGTAATTATCTGAAATACTCAACTCTTCTATAGGCCTATAAATTCCTTCAGCAAAGGAAAAGTCTTAATAATCTTTCTGCTTCCCCTAGCTCCTACCATAATATCTTTTACACAGTTAGATACTCAACACATTTTTTGCAGAACTAAATTGAATCTAGGCTAGAGAGAGATTAGTGTCTTAGCCACTAACCAGCAGAGTGACTTTGGACAAATACCTTAACTTGTTTGATCTTTAGTTTTTCTCACTAATAAAATGAACATATTATACAGGATTAAGACCTGTTCTGGTGATTTTAGGTCATATGTTTTAGTTTGGTCCATAAGATCACACAGGTACATAGGAGGTGGTCTGGGTGAGAATGGAATTCAGGATCTCTGACATGAAGTTCAATCAATGTTCTTTACCCTATAGTATTCTGCCTTTCTAGAAAACCAAACTGGATGATTCTTTAGGATCTTCTCCACTAAAAAATTACATGATTCTGTTTTAAATAGTAACATCTATTAGCAAAGGTGGAAATCACAACTCAGCTCTATTAGCATATGAAATTAAGTGTACATGGCATGAGCCACATAGAGAAAAATTTAGGTTAAAGGAGACTCGAAAAGTAAAGTTTGAAAATTAGTATACAGGATTCAGGAATTCTTAGACATGAGGGAAATTTCTTTGAATCTACCATTTTATGAAGAGAATCACTGAGAAAACAGTAACTAAAATATAGACACTAAACTACTCTACATATCAACTAACACTTATATGTACTTTTGCTACTATCATCCCAATTAATTTTAGATTACAAAAACTAAATAACCAATAAATTGGCCTCAGAAGATTGCTGGGGCTAGGCAGCCTTAAGCAAGCCACTTAACCGTTTTTGCCTTAGTTTCCTCAACCATAAAATGGGGATAATAACAGCACCTACATCACAGGACTGTTGTTTGATAATATTTGTAAGGCATTTATCACAATGCTGGGCACATGATAGGTGCTGGATGAACGTTTATTCCTTTTCTCCTTCCCCTCCCCCCAATAGGAGCCTATGAAGCAGATAAAAACACTAAATGGGCCTTATTCCTATGTGGCCCATTCATGTTTCTGTAGTGATAGTGGTAAAGTGGCATAAAGCAACCAACAAGATGGTAAGAATCACACTACACTTAGACCATCTCCAAATATCACTATGGGTATGTGTCCTTTTTTTTTTTTTTTAAATAAATTTTTATCGCTATCTTGTTTTCCTGTCTTTTGCACCTGTTCATGTAGCCCCCTTCCACTCCTTCCCAAAATCGTCTTCAAAAGTGACTGGTTGTGAAGGGTAAAGAAAAGTAAAGAATCCAGGATAATCCTGAAGTTATGAACACAGGAGACTCGAAGGATGGTTGGTGGTGTCTTTGATAAAAATAAGGAAGTTTTAACAGACAGGATGGAGATATAAATTTAGTTTTGGAAAGGCTGAGTTTGGAAAGGCTGGAAAGATGTCTCTGGGACATCCAATTTGCAATGCCAAATATGCACCTGGTACTGAGACACAGGACTGGAGTGTAGGGGTGGGAGGTGGGGCAAGGGGAGAAGGAAAGGGAGAGGGAAAAGGAGGGAGAGAGAGAGGGAGAAAGAGAGAGAGAGAGAGAGAGAGAGAGAGAGAGAGAGAGAGAGAGAGAGAGAGAGAGAGAGATAGATCATTCCTATAGGAAGTGCAATTTAAATCCATGGAAGCTAATGTTGAGTACTGAAAGAACATAAGGGTATAAAGGAAGAAGAGAAGAGGTCACTAGGATAAAACCTATAGTTGCAGAGCAGGATATAAATGAGTCATCAAGGAAAACTAAGAAGGAGGTGTTAGGTGAGAAGTAAACCAGAAGAGAACAGTGTACCCAAAAAACCAAAAGAGAGTATTTAGGAGACGATGTTCAATCATGTCAAAAGCAGCAGACAGAACAACAAGAAGGTAAGGACTGAGAAAATAACGTCAGATTTGGCAATTAAGGGAACACAGGTAAGTATGAACAGAGGAGTTTCAACTGAGTTATGAGGCCTAAAGTCATATTTTAAAGGGCTGGAGAATTAGAGAGAAGAGGAAAAAGAGGCAGAAAAAAAACTTTCTCAAGGGGCTTGGCTGAAAAAGGGAGGAGTGATACAGGATTTGATAGGTCTATTTACATTTTTTTTTTTTAATGGGGAGACTTGTGCATGTTTGAAGTCAGGAAGGAAAGGAGATACGGAGACAATTCAAGGGGGTAGGATGATTATTTATTTACTGAGGAGACTTAAATTGTTGACCTTATTACTGCTAGGTTCCTTCTCAGCCCCACCAGCAGTTCTGGTGAGTTCAGCCCAAGGTCATTTTTGTTTTTAGGTTTATCATATCTTAGGCCACACCCTCTATATATGCACTTAATCTCATCATTTTCCATTTTCTCCAGAAGACGGCATTGACAACTACAATAAAACATAAATTCCTCATAAGTTAAGACTGTTTTATCCTTTGCCTTAATATCCCCAGTATCTAGTACATTGCTTGGCACATACTAGGTATTTAATAAATATTTGTTGATCGGCTGAAATACATAATGTCCAAAGAATTAAACTTAAGAGTCACCCAAACTGGAGAAGCATGTTAGGAGTTGGCAGAAGTAGCATATCATACTGAATAACATATCTCTCTAAAGATAATGCTTGCAATATTGAAAAGACTTGATAAATGCTTACTCTATCACAAGAAAAACAAAAAAGACAGGATGGCCATATGGCAAAAGCTTGCTACCTTTGTATGTAAACAATTTCAGAAGAACTAGAGATGGTCCCCAACATGTTGGGAAGACTCCACATAGAAGATTTTGTGGAAAACATGGACAGGAATTGCGCCCCCCCCTTCTCTCTCCCTCCCTCCCTCCTCTCTCTCTCTCTCTCTCCCTCCCTTCTTTCTCTCCCTCCCTCCTCCCCCTCCCTTCATACATCTCAGTACCAGGTGCCTATTCAGCATTTCAAACTGGATGGTCATATCACCCCCCTACTCAATAAATTCCACGGGTTCCCTATTATCTCTGGGATCAAATGCAAAATGCCCTCTTTGGCCCTTCCTCTTTTTAGTCTTTTTATACTTTATTCCCCTTGAACTACTCTATACATTAACATTTGTAAAAATAATAATAATAATTAAATCAACGGAAACAGTATCACTCTAACTGCTCCCCATCAAGTTGTGTGTAGTAAGGAAATAAAATAACGTGTTATAAATAAAATAATGTGAGTTATGAAAGAAATAAAATACAAATTTTACATTTCACTCCATTAAAAAATGAATGTCTGCTCTAATCTTTGAAAATTCATTTTTTGAGGTATGCATAATTATTTCCTAGGAAATAGCGTAAGAAACCATTCTAAGGATTTCAGTAGTGGTGTATAATATGGAAGAGACAGACAGAGAGAGAGAAGAGAGAGAGAGAGAGAGAGAGAGAGAGAGAGAGAGAGAGAGAGAGAGAGAGAAAGGAGGAGGAGGGGAAGAGAGGGAGAGAGAAGGGGGGGTGCAATTCCTGTCCATGTTTTCCACAATATACCACCCTCTTCCTAGTCACTTTCAATTTTTTTCAATAAACTGAATTTTAATTAGCAGTAAACTATAGTCAAAATAATATCGGTTCTGAAGTGACAGATTTATTGTTCTGTATATCCTATTTGTTCAGTAAAGAATGTGAAATACAATTGTTTGGAACACCAAAATATTTTTTATCATCATCATAAAGGAATGTTTTTGTAAGTATGAAAACTCCACAATAAAAATGAAACACTGTCACTGTTTTATGTTTCATTTCAATTTGTTTGGTCAAATCTGATTCTATACTACTTAGTATGGGTTTTCAATGTTAACAAATTATTTGAAGGATTTGCAAATTTTGAATTTGAAGTCAATGAAAAGCAAAAAATGAAATATACTTTAATAACTATAAGAAAATGTTATTTTATGATGTAACTATGGGGACGAAAAAAATATGGACATGAAAGAAAGGAATCTACAATCATCCACTAGAAATTTACTTTTTTGTTAATTAATGAAAAAAAGGGATGGTTTGGTAGGGCCTATAATAAAGGGAATACAAATAGAATGCCTTCTTCCTTCAAGCTCAAAAGTAGGTCTGCATACGACAGACAAAGGCAAGATGAGGGAAGCAAAAGATGCTCAAGTATAAATCAAAAAAAGTCAAAAGAGATCATCAAGTGTACGCATATCATTCCTGGATGCTGGCCATACACATGGAGAAAAATGCTCTTTGCCAAAATCACGAATGTCACAGAGAGTCTGGGTCACATAAAACATATTCTTAAAACTTCTATTTAAATGTCACTTAATCATTAGTTTCAGGCAACACACTGAAATTTCTAGGAAACACAATTCTCATAGTCACTATATTTGTTATATATGGGATGTCATAGCCCATGGTTACTAAGATGAAATGGTTACTTTATTCCCATCGATGCAAATATAGAAAAAACAAGCGTACACAATTTATACACATCAGTATACCTGAAATTTTAACCTTTACTTAGCAGAGAGGAACATGTGCACCAGCTTTTAATCCTCTACTAAGGAAATGATAGATCCTTATTCTTGGTGAATGATAAAACAAGTTTAACAAAGCTTGGCAAGTTCTCCAACTAAGTAAGCAAAGTTATTCTAAGGGCTTTTAAGTACAAAATAGGAAGAGGGTAACAAAGAGGAGACAAAAAGAAAATATTTTAAAAATTATTAAGATGTTTTCTCCATGAAAGACAGTGGAACTACCACATTTGCATTATAACACCAGTCTTAAATGATCATAGAGAGGAGGTTAAAAATGACACAAAGGGAAAAAATAGACAGATTAGAATAAGTGTATCCACCAGTTTCGGGATAAAGGTGATAAAATTGTGAGTATATTGAAGGATAAAAAGACAAAGAGAAAAAGAGACAAAACTATCAGAGGCATGGGGGTGGGGGGTGGAAATATCAGATCATAAATATATTGAATAAAAGATGACTGAGAGAACAGCAATAGCTAAGGATCAATAAACCCACTCAGCCATGTAAGCAAATTTGTTGTATAAAATTATTTTCTCAATCAATAGAAATATGCCTCCTCTGTCACTAGCATCATTCCAACCAACAATAACAAAAAAAGAGAAACAAAACTACTCTATGAAACATGTGCAGTCAAGCAAAACAAATTCCTGCATTGGCCAGAAGAAAAAAAAGACAAGCATTTTTAAGTCCTTCACTCCTCTCTCAGCTGGGAGATAGTATGTCCTCTACTATCATGCTTGGTCACTGTGCTGCTCTGAGGAGTTCTTAAGCCTTCCAAAGTTTACAGTCTTGACACTCCAGCTTCCCTGGTACTGCTCAGAACAATCAACTTCAGTTCATACAAGTCTTCCTAGATTTCTCTGAGAAATTTTTCTAGTAGCAGTACTATTATATTGCATCATATTTATGTATCACAACTTGTTCATCCATCCTTCAACTAGTGTGTACTCCCCTGAGTTTCTGATCCTTTACCACCACAACAAAAAGAATGTTATACATATTTTTTTACACTCTTTAGGACTAATCCTCTCCTACTGTTATTTTCACCCTTTTCTCCTGTTTATCTGTTGAGTGAAATGTATTCTCAGGCACTTTGTGTCTGTATGTGTGCGTGAATGTGTGTGTGCATATTTTCCTCTTCTTCTGACCAATTTAGAAAAGAATGGGATTCAAGTTCACCTGGTTCCTTCTGTCCTTTCCCTATTTATTATTAAATATTTCTGCTTGCACACCAATGATGTGAGATTATTTGCCTGATCCTTCATCTGAACTATTCCTCTCCTTTTTAATTCTTTTAAAATTATCATGGTTCCACATAAGCGGTGATACAATAAGTCAATTAGGAAACCATGAAATAGTTTACCTGTCAGACCTATAAATAAGGAAAGAATTTAGGACCAAACAAAAAACAGAGCACATTACAAAATGTGAAACAAAATCAAAATATAATTAAAATTGATTATATAAAATTAAAAAGTATTTGCACAAAACCAGTGAAACTGAAATTAGAAGGAAAGCAGAAAACTGGGGGGAAATTTTTCCAGCAAGTATCTTTGATAAGGGACTCATTTCTAAATATACAGAGAACTGAGTCAAATTTATAAGAATACAAGTCATTCTCCAGTTGATAAATGGTCAAGGGATATGAACAAGCAATTTTCAGACAAAGAAATCAAACCTATCTATGGTCACATAAAAATTATCTATATCACCACTGATTAGAGAAATGCAAACTAAAAGAACTCTGAGGTACCGCCTCAAACCTATGAGATTGGCTAATATGACAAAAAAGGAAAATGATAAATATTGGAAAGAAGGTGGGAAAACTGGGATCTTAATGCACTGTTGGTGGAGTTGTGAATGATTTAACCGTTCTGGAGAATAATTTTACCATTGCTAGGTCTGTATCCCAAGAGACTGTTTGTTAAAGGGTAAAAAAACTATTTGAGCAAAAATATTTATAGCAGCTTTTTTTGTGGCGGCTAAGAACTGAGAACTGAAGGGATAATCATCAATTGGGCTGTGGTCGAAGAAGTTGTGGTATATGATTATAATGGAACGTTGTACTATAAGAAATGACAAGCAGGATGATTTCAGAAAAACCTGGAAACACTTATATGAATTGACACAAAGTGAAGTGAACAGAACCAGGAGAATATTGTACACAGTAACAGCAATATTGATGATGAAGAACTATGAATGACTTAGCTATTCTCAGCAATACAATAATCCAACACAGTCCTAAAGGACTCACAATGAAAAATGCTTTCTGCCTTCAGAGAAGGAACTGATGTCTGAACACAGACAGAAGCATAATATTTTCTCTTTCCTTTCTTTCTTCCTTCTCAGTCTTCTTGCCCAAAATGACTAATAAGGAAATGTTTTACATGTTTGCTTACATATAACCTATAATTTGATTGTTTATTGTCTCAGGGAGGGGTGGAGAAAGGAAGGGGGCAATTGAATTTGGAACTCAAAACTTTTTTAAAAAAATATTAAAAATTGTTTTGACACATAATTGAGGAAAAATAAAATACTATTTAAAAATTATCAAAACATAAGAACATCTGTCTAGTTACATACCATTTATGACACCCAATCATAGGATTCTACAAGGATACATATATTATTTCCTAACATCATAAAATAAAAAGTTTATTCTTGTTTAGTCCCTTATTTGTTCACTCATATTAATCTTCTGGGCATCATTTGACTCCTGTGCTTGTACTTTAAAGTTTATATGTAGTTATTATCTTTTCTTTAGAAATACTTGAAAGTCCTCTATTTCATTAAAGATCTTCCATGAGATTATATTGTGTTATGCTGGGTGAGTTATTCTTGGTTGTAAATCTATCTTCATTGCCTTTTGGAATATATTATACACTTTCCTCTCCTTTTCAAAGGTGTCTTCCACATCAAGTGTGATCTTGACTGTGACTTGAATTAAATTCTTTCTTTCTTTCTTGGACTCAAAAGTTTTAGAATCTTGTTGAATTTTCAAATTGGGGTTTCTTTCAGGAGGTGATTGATGGATTCTTTTTCTATTATGTTTTCTATAATGATTAACTGAAAAATTATGTCTAGAGTCATGTGGCTTTCAGTGATTCTTAATTTATCTTTCTTAGATCTTTTTCTAGTTTTTGCTTATGTTTTCTTCTATCTTTCCACTTTTTGCCTTTATCTTAGTATTTTTTGTTGTATCACAGAGTTAGTGCTTTCTGCTTATTCTATTCTAATTCTCAGAGCACTTGTTGCTTGGACAAGATTTTGTATATCTTATGCCAATCTGTAAAAATTCCCTTTCCATTTCTTCCTTCCATAATTCTCATTTCTGTTCTATTTTTCTTTTCATTCCATTCATAAAAAAATTTTTTTTAACTTGTTTGTTAAATCTTGCTTCAAATTTTGTAGGAATTGTAGTTGGACTTGTGCCCAAGATGTAGTTTTTGTTTTGTTTATTTTTGGGGGGAGCTTTGCCTGCAGATATTTTGAGTCATTTACTCTTCTGGAGGTTGTGTTTTGAGCATTCTTATCATCTGAATTGCTTTTTTCTGGTGTGAATCTTTATTTGTTTGCTTATTCTCCCAATTTACTATCTGAGTTCAGCATCTATGTCAGGACCACATCCTTTATACTTCTGAAAAAAAATAACAAGATTGGTCCTACTGTTGCTTTCTTGGGGTACTGTATCTCAGGAAAGAGTCTCAGGAAAGCTCAGGCTCAGGACCTAAAAGCTTTCAGTGCTCCAAAAGTAATCTGACTGCTGCCCTACTGTTCTGAGCTCTGTGTGTTTCTGAAATGAATTTGGGTCTGGGTAATATATCTGTAGGCTTGCCCCACTTAAGAGTTCTAGTAGATCCCTGCTGAACTTAGTCACATGGAAAGTACTGCTGGTTTAGAATGAGAAAGCTGTGGGGTTTCATCTCCTGATTTTTTTCTGTAACAGAGACATTATCCTTCTTCCCCCCAGCTTGTGGAGTCCAAACCGTATAGCTGCTAACTTAAGAATTTCATCTATTCGGTGCATAGTCTAGGATCCATGGTTACTTCATTCTCTGGACTGTTACCCCTTAGGCACAGGTCTCCACCTAAGTTAGACCTGGATCTGTGACCTGGGACTAGGTGATAAGCATCCAAACTTCCAGTTTGTTCTTATTCCTGTACCATGCACAGGTGTATGTCCCTTTGTCCAGGATATGGAACCTTTTACTGCCCTGATTCATAGATTATTCCTGCTCTGTATGACCATTCCTTGCTACATATTCTTCCCAGTATTCTTTGTACACAACATTTCATTTCCCAAGTTTGTGCTTTGGCACCAACTGTCTTTCATATTTCAAATTCTCTGTGCCCTCTCTTCTGCCTCATAGCTTTCCTGACATCTTTGAAGATTCTACTCAAATTCTACCTATAAAAAGTTCTTCCTGGTCCATCCCACTCCTCAATTGCTAATCTCTGCATGTGTTTACAGACAAAGACAAGACAGAGGTAAGGAGAGAGAGGGAGAGAAAGAAAAGAAGGGAGGGAGAGAGAGGTGGTTACAGATTTATCTGAGAAATAACGTTGCTAAGCTTAGAAAGCAAGGTCAACTATGGTATCTCAGAAAGCTAAAGTATTAAGGAATATACACAGCAATGAAAAGCATAGATCCTCAAAGAGTGAGAAAGTTAGTATGTATATGCACATGTGTATGTATGCAAACACTGGGTCTATAAAAGCAGATAGATAGATAGACCGATATTCTTTCCAATAAGGTTCTGTCTCTGTCCATATATACTACATGTTGAATCACTGGGACAATACTTGAGGCCTAACTAGCTTGGGAGGATCTGCCAAACTGTGTCCTCCACTGGTATGGTTTTTGAGAACCCAGGGTCACCTCTACGTCACAATGAAATACTGGGGTACAACTTTAATACAGGAGTAAAATGGTAAGTACATATCTAACAACACAAATGTGCTGAATAAAAATAATGAATTATAGTTAGTAATTAAGTTTTGAAGCTTTAGGCTTTCAGGCAATATAAGTTCAAACAAATATTAGTCAATGAAATAACTGCACATTCAGTTGTAAGAAAAAATTTACAGAATATATATGGGAATGAAAACAGTTTTACCTCTGAGGAATTTCCTTTTAAGTATATCTTAAAAATATATAAAGACATATATTGTAAGTAAAAATTTTACTGTTTCTTTTAAAATTGGATTGGGGATATTTGAGAAATCTTAATTGATTACTCAATAAATGTGGCATCTTAAGTATTTCAAAAACTAAATTATAATACACATTTGCAACTCCACCTTGCCTTAAATTGCATGTCACCATATGTACAAACATGATCTATGAAGTACTGTATCTTCAGCATGTTTTACAGAAGTAAATAGGTTAATCCTTCCAGACAACTTACTCATCATTTTGTGTTTTACAAAGAAAAAATAATCTACAAACCATTTGGGATTAATCCCAATGACAATAAAATTGATGCACATTAAACCTTTTTCCCATTCCTCCTTACAATTTTGTAAATGTGCAAAGATCTATGTGCTGTGTCACACACACAGAAGATGCATATCATGAGCTGCTAAAAAAAAAATGCCCTATTTTGTAAGTCACAAACAAAAACTTGTGAGTTAGCAGTGAAATGAATGAGCAGCTGACGAATTATCGCTCCAGTCCCATTGCTTTTGAGCAGATCTCACTGTACTGTGCCCAAATTATGTTGCTGACCAAATATTCACAATCAATTTTATAGTGTGAAGCTAACATGATTTATTTAATTGTTACAAACTGGGGCTCTTAAGAAGAAGTTCACTAATTGCAGCCAAGAGTGCCAGCATATCAATGATATATGATATATGGAATGCTTGTAAATATCAAGAGGCTGGTTTGAAATTCAAACAAGAGCTTCAAAGTATCCAACTCCATCTTCATGGAGCGTTCAAGTGACAACAACTTTTAGAATGTAAAGAGTATAAGCTACTTTATTACTTTTTGTATTAACATAGGAAGGAGAAACCTATTTTCCTTAAGTTTTGAGGACTTATTTTCAAGGTGCACATATTTTTATCTCAATTTCATAAAATTTGAAACATGAATGAACTTAATAATAGTTTTATTTCCTCAGTTTACTAGACTATTGCAATTTGTTCTTCAGCAACTCTAGTCATACTAAAATCTCCTTTCTTGTCAAGCATTTCGCCATATACCCTATAGCCTTCCAAAGAAAATCTAAATGACTTTTTTACCTGTTGGTTTTACTGATGTTTTTATTGATCTTGTCATCTACCTATTTCACTCCAACACAATAAATCTTGGGTGTGCTACTGCCCAAAACTGATGTTCATTATGGAATGGTTAGATAGCCAACCACCTAGTGGATGTTGTAGAGGGGACCTGTTTTTATTAAGGGATCTGAGATCTCTTCCAACTCTGGTCTTCTACATTTTCCTTTCAGCTCATTCACTTTTCCCACTTTCTTCCCTACCTATAGTATGTTAATATTCAAAGTTACCTTGATACATAGGTTATGAAAGACAACAACTACTCTAAATCCAACTTCTTTGCTTATTCCATTGTTTTGAAGTCTAGTATAAAAAAATCCAAACAAAAATATTTAACTGAGAAATGTATGTGAAATATAACAAAGCTGTCCTTTAATAGCAATCAACAAAGAGATGGCAAACAAGTTCTTTAGACTACAATGTGCTATGCACAGTGAGCACTAATGAGTTATATAGATGAAAAGTTTCTCAGTAGGCAAACTAAATGGGCATAATCTGACTCTTAAATGTCTGATTTTGTATCCATCTTCATTTTTAATCAGAAAATAAATCAATTTAAAAGTTCCAATTGACAAAACATGCCAAAAAAATTTTTTTACCCCTCTCAAAAAAATAGTCTACCTTTTATAGCCATTGAATAAAGCTAAATCAATACCAATTATCCATAGTTTTATAACTTCTGAACTGAATACATAAAGTCCATGGAAACTACAAACAACATTAACAGCAGCAAAGATTTTTTGGCTAAAATAAAGATATTTTACTTACTTAACATCTTACTAGATAGATGCCTGAGCAATTTTTAAAAGTGGAATTAATTCCACCTTTTGATTCCATGTCCTTCCCTGACCTTTCTGTCAAATTGGTTGACTGCTAGTGGGAGTAATATTTGTCCTTCCTTTCATCTGCTGGGTATCTGATATGCTAGTAACCAGCAGCACAGCCCTATTATTTTATCTCTATATATTCATTTTGTTGAGTTTTGTGTGTGTGTGTGTGTGCGCGCGTGTGTGTGTGTGTAGCTAAATACATTTAACAAAATATAATAATGAACAATCAAAATTATCACAAAGAATAATAATCAAAGGAGTCTTTTCAAAATAAGCTAAGTGTACGTATGAGATGCTAGCACATTCCACTGAAGCCAAGAAATTGCTGGGACCATGCCTCTGGGAATAATCAGCCAGGGCAGAAAGGATGGTGGTGATAATCCCTTTTACAAAGAACAGGAATGCAGAGAACAGTCAGAAAAGATACAGAAAGAAGTGAAAGCAAGTCCTCAAACATGGAGACCAAAGAAACCTGAACAATATAGACCAAAAAAAGTCCATAAAGTTTTGGCAAAAAGATATTACACCTCAAAGGAAATTCAAATAAGTCATCATTTAAAAATGTATGAATCTATAAATCATGTCTATTAATCTATAAAAGGTAATTTGCTGTGGTTTTTCATAGTATAAGTGTGATTTAATTTTAAAACACAGACATAAAGCTATTACTGAACATGAAAGTGATATCCATGATTTCTGCAAGTAGTCCATTTCAAGACCTGCTTTTAGGTATGAGTAAACCACATATAGAAGTGATAGCTATGAAATGTTAAAAAAAAAAAAAAAAAAGAAAAGGAAAGGTTAAATTCTTAAAGATGACTCAGTGTACTAACATGTCTATAAGAACATGGTTTACTGGGCAGATTTACAGATCTAAATCACATAAATCATCACATGCTTATGTACTCAAATAGGCTGTCAGAAGGTAGGAGGAAGACAACTTATTTTAGCTATAAAAATTTAAAGAGTGCATAAATGGGAGAGGAGAGATATCATTTTTCACTTAGAATGCACCACCAATAGGCAGCTGACCTGCCTTCTGACTAAAGTCAGGTTAACCTGGTAAAGTAAATGAAGGACCAAAACAGAAAGCTGAGTTTCTTTGCTTTGTTTTTCAAACTTTTGCAACAAAGTACTGCAAAAACTAATGAACTTGGTTCTGAAATCCTTTTGCAATCATACTTAATAGCTTAAAATCAATCTCCATAGATGTATGTATATATTTATATGGGCAAACATCAACTAATTGGTATAATATTTGCATTTGTATTATGTTCTGGTGAATTCTTTGGGAAGGTGTGGAAAAACCTTTTATAAGTTTAAAACTATTTTATCACTTCTGAAAAAAACCAATAGAACACAACTCCTGAAAAATAAGAAAGACCACTGAAATTATTTAATAATCCATGTCCATTTTCACAAAAATGGTCTACGTAATCCTTTTAAAAATAATAACCTGTTCATTTCAGGCACTGCACAATGCTTCCCTTTGTCCCTTGTAAGTCTCTCAAATGTCTTATTTTAAAGGAATATATAGTACTCCCGGAAGACATTTTCCCATTTCTATTCTCTTCAACTCCTGTGAGCCCTTGTTCTGTGTGATAAGGCAATCTCCTTCGGGATCTGAGCTGTGTAGTTTCGCACCACGAGTGACAAGGACTCGACTTGAATAACTGCGGTGCGCAGGTTGTAATTATGTCAGCTGGAGTGTTGAACAAGGGGACTGATTAATGGGAGCCCCAGCCCAGGCACAGTCCCTATCAAAACCTTCGTGCAGGCCAGCAGTGGGGATGGGTTAAAGCAAAAAGACAAAACATGCTGTATCGTCCGTGATAGATGAATTGCTCCAACAGTCTTCAGGCAGATGTTCCAGGACAGTATAATATACAATTACTCTGCCTTATCACCTTCCCAGGGACAATAAAGCTTCCTCCTTCTATAGCTCATGTGAGTGAAGGCAAAATTAGTTTTACTTTTACAACACTGACTCACTTATCATGTTGCCTTGATTGTGCTTTTACAGCTAAAGAAAACATATATTCCGCTTTTAAACTAAAAAAAAAAAAATCCTACCCTTTTTACAAACTGGAGGCTTGTTTTGAGTCTCTTTTGCATCCCATAATACAGTTCTTTAAATAGACACTTAGTTAAAAATAGATACAAGGAGTACAATAAATGTGTTTTAAATGTATACATATATATATTCCAAAATACAAGAGAGGGGGACTGTACTTACAGCTGTAAACTATATCATTTTCCAAAGGACATGACAGAAAGCATCAATTGAAGGAACATGTAAACTGAAACACACACAGACACCCCCACGCACCCTCCCCACACACACACCATTTCCTTCTTCAACAATGCAGTTGCGTCAACACTTCTTTCTATAGGGTATACAAATCCTAACAGGTAGAAGAGTGTTTTCCAAATGATATACCCACTCATCGTTGCTATTCTGTCTCCAATGTCCATTTCTACTTTAAAAAGTTACATTAAGATCATTAAGAGGGCTTCTCCTCTAATGTTTCTTTAAATATACTGAATTTAACAACAAATATCAAGAACTAATGCTTGAATTATGTCCTATCAAAGCAGTATAAAGAAGATTAAAAAGTGTCTTGGTGCATCCTTCTAACACTTCTCTACTTATGTCAGTAAATAAATAAATAAGTAAATAATTGGTGACGCTCATTATAATAGAGGGTTTCATTACACAATAACACCAAGTAAACTTCAAAATGTTTTTGCTAGAGTGAAATTGGCTAAAATCAAAGGGAAAATGAGACAGTGCAATAAGAGCCTTTCAAAGTCAACTCTCTGGTAACTATAATTTATAACAATAAATGGTGTCTCCATTGCAGAATAAAAAGAAAATCCTTAAAAATGCTGGTAAATGCCACATAGGTAGCAGGAACAGCATACATAAACTGCAATATACAGATATATGCATACATCCACATGTAAAACTTATCATGTGTATATGACATATATTATCCATATTATATTTTCACCCCATTTGTTAATGGTATAGGACAACCAAAGCATGTTTTCTGCATATTATAACAGCAATGATAATGCCCTCAGGCTTATGCTAAAAAACCATATCCCACTTCACTCTAAAAGGTGAGGTTTTTCTCTTTTTTTTTTTCATTTTATATGTGCACTAAATGGAAAAAATGACTTAGTCCTTATTATCTTATCTCTTTTCATATCAATGCAATATAAGAATTACTGTTAAATATTTCTTGAAATATGAGAATTTAAAAAGGATAGAGTGAACCAAAATGACTGAAAGGGGAGGGGACTTGGCCAAGACCACCCAATTAAGTGAGCTGCAAAGGCAGAACTCAAATTCAAGTCCTGTGCTTCCAAATTTGACACTCTTTCTACTATAGGACAGAACCTCTCTTGTGGGACTTTTGTGTTGGTATGCTGGGACATATTGTTGTGCCATATACTTACACTATTCCCTTGGAGTCCCTAAAGGGCTTTTTACTTTTTCATATTTGGTACTACAGTGATTTACAAAGTGGTTCTGGAGGACCAAAATCAAGCCATATTGAAAGCACACTCATCTTTTGCTTGCCAACCAATAACTGATAACAATAATTATTTTTGTGATCATGGAATATCATTAATGCTGAAAAACATAATCAATAGAATTCCACCCTAATTTTGTGATAGGAACTAAAAATGGCATCTAATTCTAGGACTTTAATAGGCCAGTGTCTAAAACTGTATAGTAAAGATTTGATGTTAGTCATTCAGGTAACTAGGATTCTTTTCCCTTATTTCAATCTTAAAGAAAACAGAAAACTATGAACAGAAACATATTGTGATCGTGATAGTGAATTATGTCCAAATACAGCAGAAAAAGAGGAAGTATGGGGGATGGGAGAGAAAGACAGGAGAGGGAGGGAGGAAGCAAGGAAAAGAGGGAGGGCGGGGGGAGAGAGAGAGAGAGACAGAGAGACAGAGGAAAAGAGAGGGAGGGAGGAAGAGGGAGAGAGAATGGAGAGTGGAGTCACTGGCGGAGTTAAGAGAGGGGAGGAAGGGATGTACACCAGCATAAAAACAGAAGGGTTGACCTTGGCAAAGAGTGAGGTCACCTTTTCAGCAGAGACTGAAGCTAAACAGGAGAGAACAGGGGATGACGTCAAGGAGATTTAAGGTACAGAATTGGATATATAAGGAAGCTTATGAAGAATGACCTTTATTATCTTGGTAAAGGATGAGGTACTATGTCTAGGAATTGTTCACATGAAAGTTCCTATTAGAAGCTCTTTTTGGTGTCCTAAAATGGATTCTGCTACTAGTACTACTGTAAAGAAACAAATGCTAAAGTACCCAGAACTTCATTTTCTAAGATACTTGACTAAGAATCCTTGGTCAAAAAATCCACATTGATTATGCAGGAATAATGCAAATAATATAACAGGCTATAACATAACTTCTGATTATAACAGATTTTTCAAAATGACCAGAAATGATCTTAGATCTATCATACATCTATGCTGCAGCAATTTTTGTGTTTTACAATTTATCTAGACTGCTACGTATTACTGTTTTAGGCCTTGGGCCTATTATTTCTCTCTGTTGAGTTTAAGGAATTTGTAGAAAGGAACTTCTTGATACTATCATGATCTTGCTGAAAAAAATATGTGGAGTGTGAAAAAAAATTGCCTGAGAAGGACTACAGGAAGTTGGTCACCAATATCCACCAGGTTCCCATTTTTTGAGACATTACTTAAAAGTTGAACAACAACAAAAATACCAACCCTGCTGAATTATTAACGGAGTGATGATGCAAGATTTGGCTTCAAGTCCCAACCAGATTTACTGGAGGACTTACAAGATAAACAGGAACATATCATCACAGCACTCTGCATTTATTATTGACTTATTTTTAACTGCAACAGTTAGACTCTTCTAAAAACTATGGCCTGGAACAAGGATGGTTACTGATTTTATAAATTAAATCATGGGATCTATTTATAAAAGTTCTAGAGCCTGGATGGACCTGAGAGGTAACTCCATGCTTATCTACTATAAAAATATTATTTCAGACTGTCCAGACAACAACAGAACTATTAGAAATATGCTCTTGAAGGAATATACTGGGAGGAGAAAGGGAGAAATGAAATGGGGCAAATTTTCTCTCACAAGAGGCAAGAAAAAGCTTTTTCAAAGGAGGAGGGAAAGGGGGAGGGGAGACGGAAAAAGTGAAGCTTACTCTCATTACATTTGTCTTAAGGAGGGAATAACATGCACACTCAATTTGGTATGAAAATCTCTTACACTACCGGAAAGTAGGGGAGAGAAGGGGATAAGTAGGGTGGGGGGGGATGATAGAAGGGAGGGCAAATGGGAGGAGGCAATAATTAGAAGTAAATACTTTTGGGGAGGAACAAGGTCAAAAAAGAGAATAGAATAAATGGGGGACAGCGTAGGATAGAGAGAAATATAGTTAGTCTTACACAACATGACTATTATGGAAGTCATTTGCAAAACTACACACGTATAGTCTATACTGAACTGCTTGTCTTCTCAGTGGGGATCGGTGGGGAGGGAGGAAGGAAGAGAGGTTGGAACTCAAAGTTTTAGGAACAAATGTAGAGAACTGTTTTTGCACACAACTGGGAAAAAAGAAATAGAGGTAATGGGATATAGAAATTTACCTTGCTATACCAGACAAGAGAGAAGGTGGGGATAAGAAAAGGAGGGGTGTGATAGAGGAGAGGGCAGATTGGGAGAAGGTGTAATCAGAATGCACGGCATTTTGGGGTCAGGGGAAGGGAGAGATGGGGAGAAAATTTGGAACTCCAAATTTTGTGGAAATGAATGTTGAAAACTAAAAATAAATAAATAAACATAAAAAAAGAAATATCCTCTTGAGAAATTATTGCTACTGATTTTTTCTATATCTCATAGAAACTCATCAAAGTCACAAGTGAACAGATCAAAATCTCTGACCATCCAAGAAAGCACCAAAATAGACTGACATAGCATTTCCACAGCAACACAAAGCAGTCAACCTATTAAAACCAACTCTTAGATCTGTTAACAAAGGATATTAAAGGTTAATTGCTCATGTATCTTAGGACTGCATAGAAAGAATTCAAAAGTTAATGGCAGAGCCAGAGGAAGGTAGGCATCTTTTACCCCATAAGAATAAAAATTACCCAGGTCAACAAATATTAGTGGAGAAAGGAAAGAGGGAAAATATGTTTGTTTCATAATTCACAAAGAAAATGGAAGGCGGGGACATTCTGAATTTCCAAATTAAAAGGTCAACATTAGTAGGTATGGCATAGACAGAAGTTTAAAAGATTAACTGAAATTAATACAATGTGTTTAGTCTAAAACCATACCAATAAAATTTATTACTCTTAACACTGAATAAAACAAAAATATATGAAAAGTACAAAGTCTGTCCCAAACTCTGACAAACACTTGGAAAGGCAGTCCATTTAATTAGTCAGTGTGGACATGAACAGGTCCTCCAATTAGACAGTAAGTTAAGTCCGGAATTGAGGAGAAGATGAGGCTGAACTGCATTTAGAAAATTTAGTAGTAATTTCAATGATGACCATCAGAGAAGCTGAACAGAAATGGTATGCATAGTGTAATATAAACAAGGAGAAAGCGGAACGGAAGCACTACAATAGGCATCATTGGAAGGCGTTCCCAACTTCTGCACAAGGTCTTTCCTTGTTTCATGTTATTAGCCCTCCCCCTTAAGACAGGAGTTTTAGAGAATGTATATATAGATACACACATGTGACATATGTGCATGTATGTATGCAACATGGAGATATAATGGTGATATAGATGATATGAATGTAGATAAGACATGCATTAGCATGTTGGTATATCCCTTAGGTAGAAGAGAAGCTTCACGGGCAAAGGTTCTTACATTTTTGTCTTTGGATTCACAATGCCTAAAACAGTATAATGGCAAACACTCAATAAATTTTTGTTGAATTGAACTGATCTGAAATCTCAGATCCAAATTATCAAAAAATATTGGTTCATACTGAGTTTGCAAGAATTATAAAAACATTGGCATAGGTGGTATCAACTTTGCAGATGACAGAAAACTGGGAAGGTTGGCAAATGCAAGGGTTGACAGATAAAGGATTCAAGTAAGATATCAACCAGAGGAGGAGATGATAAGCATTTTTAAAGAACCTACTAGGTGCCATTGTGCTTAGATATGATATTGTGTCAAATAGAATAAGATGACATTTAACACATATAAACATAAACTTCCAATCCACTTCAAAATGTCATGCAAATTTTGCTGATTTCCATGCACACCTAGAATGTTCAATCATTTAGTAATCATCATTAAAGTAATATATTAATTATTTTAGTTCAATGGTACAGCATACCAACACAATTTGCATATGTTGGAATAATTTAGGAACACATAATATGCACAATGTTCATAAAAGCAAGGAAAAGGTCAAATAATCTGTCCAGTTATACTGAGATATTCTCATAACAATTTTGTAAGCATTCATTCTATAAAACATTAAGCTGTTGACTGAAGACCACTGGGATCATTAAAAAAAAAATACAAACAATTAAGTCAAGAGACACATATTTAGCTAGTTTGTTCATAAAAGATCTGCGATTTTAATGAACTGAAAGCTCAACACGAGTCAAAAATGTAATATGCCAAGAAAGATACATTCATTCATTAAATCTTTGTTAAGCAACTACTATGTGCAAGGCACTGTGCTAAGAGCTGGGATTGCAAAATGAAGCAAAAAATAGTTCCTTCCCTCAAAGAACTTGCAATATAATGGGGGAGACAACAAGCAAAGAAATATATACAAGTAACATAAATTCCAGAAAAATAAGAAATAGTTAAAAGAGGGAAAGTCCTGGAATTAAAAGGGTTTACAGAAGGCCTCCTGTAGAAGGCAGAGTTTTAGCTGCGTCTTAGAGGAAGCTAGGGAGGTCAAAAGTCAGAGAGGAGGAGGAGAAAGAGAAATGTCAAGCATGGTACATAGCCAGAAAAAGTGACTAGAACTGAGAGCAAGAGTGTCTTGTTCATGGAACAGTCAGGAGGCCAGAGTCACTGGGTCAAACAGTAGGTGGCAGGGAGCAAGGTGTAAAAAGACTGGAAGGTAGGAGGGGGCTAGATTATAAAAGCCTCTAAATGCCAAACAAATAATTTTGTATTTGACCATAGACACAAAAGAAAACCACTGAAGACTACTGAGTACAAGAAGAGGGGTTCAGACCTGTAGCGTAGAAAGATCACTTTAGTGGCTGAAAGATAGACTGGAGTAGAGAAAGACTTGAGGCAGGCAGGACCAGCAGCAGGCTACTGCAGTAATCAAAGCATGAGATGATGCACCACTGCCCATACCAGAAAGGTAGCAGTGTCAGTGGGGAGAAGAAAGGCATATTCAAGGTGCAAATGACAGGCCTTGGTAACAGTATGGATTTGGGGAGTGAAAGATAGTGAGGAATTTCTTCCATTCATTTTAATTCTTCTATGCAACATGATTAAGGTGAAAATGCATTTAATAGGAATGTATGTGTAGAACCTATATAAGATTTCACACTGTCTCAGGGATGGAGTGGGAAGGGAGGAGGAAAAGAGGGGGAGGGAGGGGAAAAATCTAAGATATATGCAAGTGACTGTAGAACACTGAAAACAAATAAAATAATTTTTTAAAAAAAGAACATATTTTAAAAAAAAGATAGTGAGGAATCCAGAATAACTCCTAGGTTGTACACCTGAGAGACAGGGAAGATGGTATTGTGCCTTACAAAAATAGGAATGGTAGAAGACGGGGAGGATTTAAGGCGAAAGTTATTGAGTTCTGTTTTGGACATAGTGTTTAAGATGTCTACTGGACATCCATTTTGAGATGTCTGAAAGGCAAGTAGAGATGTGAGATTGAGGTCAGCAGAGAGATTCAGACAGGAAAAGCAGATTGGAGAAGCATCAGCATAAAGACTGTAATTAAATCCACTGCAGCTGATAAAAATCACCAAGTGAACAGAGGGAGAAAAGTAGAGGACCCGGGATAGAACCTGAGGGAAACTTACCAAGAAGAGGGCAAAATAGGAGGATCCAACAAAGGAGACAGAGAAGGAGCAGATAGGTAGAAGGACAAAGAGGAGAAAATGGTGTCCTGAAAACATAGAGAGACGAGAGTATCAATGAGAACAGAATGATCAACAGTGTCAAAGGATGCAGAAAAGTCAAGAAGAATGGGGACCAAGAAAAGGCTATTGGAGTTGACAACTAAGAGATCCTTAGTTACTTAGTGAAGCAGTTTTAGTGGAATGATGATGTTAGAGCAAGATGATAAGGGATTAAGAAGAGAGTGAGAGGAGTGAAACTGGAGGCTTCCAGAAATGAGGAGTCCCTAATACCACACTGGTCAGAGCACACCTAGAGTTCTGTTCATATCTGAGCATCACATGTAAAGAAAACACTGTAAGCTGGAAAGTCTGTTGGAGGGGGAACAAGGATGGCATATGACCTCTAGTTGCCCATCAACAATCATTTACTGAGCTTCTGCTATGGGCTAGGCACAAGACAGTCCTTGCCTTTCAAGAGCTTGGCTAATTATTGGGAGGAAATGACATATACATCACTAAAAGAAGAAGGCATGTTTGGCCAAGAGAAGAAAATAATCCAGGGGATACATCATAGTTGTCTTGAAGTACTGGAAGGAATGACAGACTTACATTTAGCTTCAGAAAGAACTAAAGGCAATGGACAGAAGTTGCAAAGAGGTAGTTTTTAGCTTGATATAAGCAACAAATATTAACCAAAAATTATTAACAAAAGAAACTAACAAACTTAACTCACTGGTCTTCATGCCAAGGTTGCATGGTCATTTGTTTGGAATGCGTAGAGGCAACTCTTTCAGATGGTATGAGCTGAACATTAACGTTTTCTTGTGTCATGCAACACAAACTTTGGCAGTCTGGTGAAATTGTATTTTTAAATAAATAAAATACACTGGGTCTAAAAGGAAGCTAATTATATTGAAATGAAGATGTGATTTTATTCCAATTAAAGTTCATGGAATCCTTGAAACCTATCCACAAACCCCATGGGAAAGCATGGACTCCTAGTTTAGAGTTCCTGAAATACTGATTAGGTCATTAAGGTCTCTACCAACTCTAAAATTCTATGATTTTGTGCTTGCTTTTCTGTCTTAATCATTTCAGGGGAGCCAACAAAAAAGTACACATTCTCATACATGAAACCTGGCACTATGTTAAAGACTATTTCTCCGGATGAAGACATAGATGATCCCTATAACATCAGTAATATCTATTTAATAGAAAAAATAAATTACATTTAAACTTTTGAACTTCAAAAGTTAACACTTTTAAGGCAACCATACGCTAACACACTCACATCTTATGTTTAGAAATTATACACTGACTCAAAATTTCAACTAAAATTTATAATATAGGCTGGTTAATAAGTTTGTCTGTGAACTTGAGGATCATTTTCATTCCAGGAACTGGATCTGATATTTATTCAGCATTTGTGAGTAGGGATGGTTTCTAATTAAATGAAAATAAAAATTAGAAAATATAAGCTACCAATGGACCATAACATAATTATCCCAAAATAAACTCTATTTCAAATATTAACCACTTCTTTCCCAAAGTCAATCCCTGTTCCCCAAACTGGTTTGTTCCTAAGAAAAAGGGAAAGGTTTTATCCTTCTTTGTTTTATTCTAAGCTCTGGCCCTCTCTAAGTCAACAACTCTCTCTTAAAATCAAAATGAGTTATTTTTTAAACACAGTTCTGACATAAACCCAGATCATCAGACCACTTGAACACTCTGGGACCATGCTGACTAGGTGGTCTTGACCATGGGACCATTTTTTGGGGGGGTGGGGGTGGGTAGGGTATCTGATCTAAATGTCTAGCTTGTCTCTTTGACATATGTCCTGCTGCTACACATGGAGTTGTCTCTCATCAACAGTAATCAATTCAATATTACAATTTTTTTTCTGTAAATGATATTTCAATTGATTCCACTATGGCTCTACTCTCTATCCTTTTAAATTCCCAAACCAAAACATACTTCCCTTACCACCATGTGCCGTCTTCCTATACTAGAATATACCCAGTGAATGCAGGGACCATCCTGCTTTGGTATTTATATCTTCAATACTTAGCACTGCAGTTGGCACATAGTAAGAAATTAATAAATGTCTCTCATTCATTTATAATATGAAATAGTATAAAATGAAAACGTAAAGAAAAAAACAAAGTGGAATCAAGATTGTTTAGCATAATACAAAAAAAAGGCAAGTACAATTCAAAGAAGAAGGAGAAATTTAAAGGAAGGCAGGAGAACTAATATCAGAAAAAAGGGCATCTTGTAGGCGGAAACATCAAACCATAGATTTCTTCACAAGGAAAGTTGCGGGTAATACAGCTTTCTTCCATTATATAATATCAAACTACATTACCACTAGCATGAACTGTGTGATACAGAAGAGTTTTACACAGTTACTAGATGCATAGCAATCTAAAGGATTTAAAAGAAATATCTAAGAAATTAATAGCTCTTGTGGACATGGAAATTTAACTGGTAAATTCTGACAATTCAGAAAGTAAAAAAGGAGTTAATAATCATAATTTCCAAGGGAAACCAAAAATAAAATAATATACTCTGCTTCAAAAACTAATTGAGTTGGCATCTTATTCCTTAAATTAGGACAGTAAACTAAAGAGTAGGATCAAGTTTTTTTATATGAAAACTAAAAAATTCTGCAGATTTTTATCTAGTAGAAATTATATAAATAATACTAAATTCTACTTTAAAAAATATGTAGTGTTCCTTTTAAATGAATAGCACTGTAACCACTTTTAAGTACCCACATAACTAGTTGTCCTCCTTTTAGTGGACACATATAGTCATCTTTTTCAAACCCAGGTTTCTACTTTTCTGGAGCTCTTGTTATACTTAATGCCCCAGAGAGGTGATATTCTAGGATACATTAAAACAAAGGATCTCAATAAATTCTAATTAATTTATTAATATCACATCACAGTTTTACCAAACTGTTAAGTGATCAAACAAAATGTAGTTTAATACATTCTAATTTTGCCAAAGATACTGAACTTGGAAAGCAAACAGAAAAAATGGATTTACCTAGCAAACATTTTATTTATATTATCTTTTTATTTTTTTTCTCTTAGGACCACATAGGAAAAGGGGTCTTTACATGTCTACCAAGATAGGGAAACACATGATAATCTATTTACTGTCAATTCTTTCTAATGATTAATAGTCTTTTCTTAATAAGCAATATTATGTGATGCTAATTGCAGGTTGATATAGATAGCAACATACACAAAGTGTTTTGTTGTATGATAATAGCTCTAATGTCTGAGGAATAAGTTATTATGCAACAGACTATTGCCCCAAAATTATTTTCTATTTTTTTTCATCTCTAAGGCCTCCCTTTCTACCACAATATATACTGGGATATCTAACTACTACCCAGGGGATTGTCCATAGTAATTCCTTGTAGAAAGACCATCCCCAAAGATAGCTTTTGTCCTTTTATAATGACTGGATTTGGGATTCAACAACAGCATGTTAAATAAACATGTTTATTTTGATTCCACTTTAAGAGGCAGCAAAGGGAAAGTATGGTCACTTTGTGTTCAAAATGGCTCTACTAATTAGTCCATGATCCCAATGCATATTTCTGCTATACCAATAAACAAAACAATGTATTTGTAGAGATAAAAACAAAGTTAACTGCTTTTTTCTCCTCATGTAAAGACAACAAGCAATATTATGAATTCTTTTCTAATTTTTCCTACATAATTCTTATTACATGAAAGATAGTTCAGATATCTATGAGATAGAGGAATGGAATAAAATCTATTTCTCTCAGATTTCACGAACAGTATTTCCAAAGCAATCTATAGTAAGGTTACCATTCACTATTACTAATTGAAGACATGCAAGAAGTGCTTGTGCTGCATCAGCATGTAATCTGCCACGATGAAACTATACAAAACCAAAAAAAGGCAACCATGGGGGAAAGGTGGTAGGAGAAGTGGATAAATAAAGTACCCTTTGAAGAGAATTAATATTAGAGATAGTATAACAATGATTATGCCCAAATCAAGGATCAATTCTTTTTAAGACCAGATCTTAAACAGTCTCAATATTTAAAGACAAAACATACATAATATTTTGCATAAGTAGAACTCACATAAGAGCTGGAAACATTGGGAAGAAAAAAAACGTAGAACAGCACAACACAATTCATTATATACATAAAAAATACTGTACAATTAAAGAATGCTTGATAGTTCTACTTATCTCAGTGCAACCCTAAAGTCATCTAACATAGAAACCAAACTTACCAGACATCAACATCTGGGAAAGAATAGTATAACTTCACAAAACAGGCAATTCTGGAGTCCTACAGTCATCATTTTAAGCAATAATTATGATGTCCAAAAAGCAGATATATTTTTCCAAACCAGCCACGACAGTGACATCTACCTGTGGCTTGCTGAACTGTGTCAAAATGGGAATGGAAATTCTCTCATCACTAAGGGCTACACAAGTATCATGAAGGCCATGCTTAGTTTCAAGCCAAACCACATAGTTATATTAAATAAGCTTTCCAGAAAATTCCTTCTCTATAAAACTTCCAACTATTCTTAGAAGTAGAAATTTTCAACTTTCTGTTACTGCCTATGGGCAATTTGTCTTTCAAGACATAATGTGAAATATTATTGAAGTGAAATGCAAAATATCATTGGTCATTATAATAAATGCCTGATGTGGCTTTGCTAAAAACAAAATAATAAACAACCACTAAATTGGTTTGGATGCAAAGGTGTCATTTGATAAAAGACTTTAAGAATAAAAAACATTAATCTGAAGCTAACCTCTAATATTAGGGAATCTAAATAAAGTAGGAAGCAGCACCCAGAAATAAAAGAACAAAATTGGAATCAGGAAATTGGGTTCATGTCCTAGCTTTTCTACTT
Source organism: Notamacropus eugenii (assembly GCF_028372415.1). Taxonomy (NCBI): domain Eukaryota; kingdom Metazoa; phylum Chordata; class Mammalia; order Diprotodontia; family Macropodidae; genus Notamacropus; species Notamacropus eugenii. The sequence continues at coordinate 208,551,772 of NC_092875.1, forward strand.
TGTGGCCTCAGTCTAAATTTCCTCATTTTAACAGGTTACAAGTACATGATCTCTCGAGAACCCTCCAACTCTAAAATTCTGATTCCAAAATTCAAAAAAGTGGTTCTTCACTTCAAAAAAAGAAAACTTTTAAATGTTTTAGTTCTTATTTGGATAATTTTTATTGTATTTTTTTATTTGTTATACCTATTCACTATTTCCCCTCAACCTTCTAAATGGTCCATAGGCAACAGTTCATGCATAGCTGATTCCTCTTAATACACACAAAAAAACCCCCCAAAACCCAACCACTATTATGTTGTTTCAAATCTACTCCTTCATTTGTTTTTCTCTTGGTAAAGGTAATAGGCAAAATTCTCATTTTCACCTTTTTATTATTTAGCTGCAAGGCAATGTATTGGCCCAATCTTTATAACCTGTGAATATGCACAGGAAGCCAAAGGGAAATAGGAATTCCCCGAAAGGACCATCCAAAAAGAAAAAATAAGCCTCAGCGGAGTTTGTCTCCTTAACTCAAGATGTTATGATAGCTGAAACTGCTGTGAGTAAAAAGACACCCTCTGTATCTAGATTTCCTGATGCCATAACCTGATGTACAATGTTAATAATGTTACTTAATTAGACATAATAAATGTAAAATATTTATTTTATTTTGCATAATTGTATTAAAATTCATGTGATTATCAAAGACTAGAAAAATCATTCCTTATAACTATACTATTTTATAAAAATAGGTGTTTATAAAAGTATTGCTACTTTTAAGACCGAACATTTTAAAATCTTTAAGTTATTCTTTTTTTTCAGGTATACATAAAGTTTTATAATAACATCTCCAGTGCATGGGCAGAATGAAAACAAAATTTTATTTGATCTGAAGATTTGGTGGAATATTTTTTCATGATAAAACAGTTATTCAGACAGGCAACAAGTATTTTAGTAAACACTTATGACATGCCAGACACTATGCTAAATGGTAGATACAAAAAATAGTAATAAAAAACACTGTCCCTGCCCTCAAGGAGATCATATTCTTCTGTTGGAGAAAAATATATACAGAACTATACACATACAAAACATACACAGAGTAGATGAAAGGCAAAGAGGAGTGGGAAGGGAGGTAGGCAAGGGAACTTCTCAGAAAGGCTTCCCATAAGATGGGATGTGAGGTCAGGAAAGTCAAAGGGCAAGGATGAGGAAGGAGAGCAGTTCAGGCACAGAAGACAGCCAAAGCAAAAGCACAGCTGACAGCAGATCGTACTTACTATATACGAGATGCAGAATAATACCAATAACAGACTGAGAACAGATCAGACCTGTGATTTCACTGATGTAGGGAGCCTCCAGTTAGGAATCTCTTACAAATGGAGAGGGCTACTTGCTCTGTAGTTTATGCCCAGAATTGCCTGGGGAACTGGGAGATAAGGTGATCTGCCAGGGTTATACATGAAGAGCTGGGACTTGAACCTAGGTCTTCCTGACCTCCAGGTCAGCTCTCTAGCTATTACATGACACTGCTTCCATATTAGTAGTAGTATTATGTAAGTTATTTATACAATGTTCCCAATTTGCCTATGGTAAAAAAAAAAAAAAAAGTAACACACCCAGGTGCACTGTCATGACTTTCACAGGGCTTTCGAATTCAGCTCAAGAAGGGATCATGGAAGTCATGGTTCTTCATTTTATAGCTCCCCAATTCAATTCAACAAGTATTTACTAAGTGACTATACTATGCTGGACGTTGCTTCAGCAGAAGGGGGCCCAAAGACAACCAACTCAAAACTTCACTGAAGGAGTTTAACTTTACTGGGCTTCATTCCATCTGTCAAACAAATTGCTTTAGGAGCATAAACGGGGATTGGAATCTAGGTCTTCTAATTCCTAATTTTCTACTTCTCTAATTACAAACTCAGATAGAGGCACAATGGTAGCTACATGTACCCTGACTTCTGAAGAGATAAGAGGGATACTGATAATATGTAGGCATGGGATTATGGACAGTATGTATTTTTTTTTGGACTTGTAAAACCTAATGTATATTAATAAGTCATAATTCTAGTTATATAGTTGAATTAAAATTTCTATATAGGAAAAACATGGGCTGAAATTACATAGCAATTGTAGCTTTAAAATTTTCAGAGATAATTATTTAGAATCAAAGACTATTAGAGGGGATCAGAAGTTAACTACTCCAAGCCCTAATCTGCTTTCCAAAATCTCTAATAAAACAAGCCTTTGTGTGACCTGTACAAATTCAATTCCTCTTTGACAAAACAGCTCTTCAAATACATTAAAGACAATGAAATAAGCCCCTTTAAATCTACTCTTCTTTAGTTAAACATTTCAGTTCTTCAAAATGATTCTATCTTGGCATGATTTTAAGTCTTCTTGAAACCTCGCTTTCCTGTTCTGTTCCGGATCCAGCTTGAGAAAGGTGATATCTCATACTGAATCAAATGTAGCAGATGTGATGGAAAGGAACAAAGTCACATTCTTTATTCTGGGTACCATACTTCTATTAAAAGAGTCTAAGATCCACATTAAATATCTTGGCAGATACATCATGCTATAAAAACCAATAATAATTTTGTGATCCTTTTCAAGGTGAACTGCCTTCTGGCCTTCTCTCTCCCATCCTGTACCAGGGCATTTTGAACTCAAATGCAGGGTTTTTACATTTATATCTGGGCAATTTCTATTTTTTAATTATGTCTTTTGCTCTTATATCACATTTATCTCGGAATGTTTCCCTTTCCTTTTCCAGAGAATTTTCACTTGTAAGAAATATCACAAAAGAGGAAATTAAATCAGCTTAGCAAACTCAAATACAGCAACGATATCTTACAGGATAGGCAATATTCCAAATCTACAAAACTCCGTAAGTACAATAAAGTGAAGGAGGGGAATTCCTTTCTAACCCTGCTCAAGGGGCAAGTTTGGTCACTATAATAACCCAGCAAAAAAATTTTTTTTAATTTTCCTGTTTATATTGCCACTGTACATATTCTTTTTTCCATTTCTGCTTTTTTTCCCGTATTTTATTTCATGTAAGCTTTCCCATGTTTCTCTGAATTCATGTGCCATTTTTTACAGTATATTTCATCACATCCATATACCACAATTTATTTAACTACTCCCCAGTTGACAAGCAACTATTTGGTTTACAAAGTTTTTAATAAATGCCTGTTGACTTGCCATGACTGTTGCTATCACAAACTCAGCAAGTTCAACTTCTGGTATTTTGGTATATATGGGATCTTTTTTTTCTGTCTGACTTCCATGGGTAATATGAACTTCTGGGTCAAAATATATTGATATTTTAGTCACTGTTAATATCATAATTCCAAATAACTTTCCAGAATGATTGGAACACTTCGTAGTTCCAACAGTATATTTATTGTTGTTTTCTTTGTACAGTCCCACAAACGCTGACTATTGCTTTGTTTTGCCATCATTCCAATCTATTGGATGTGAGATGAAACCACCACAACAACTGATTTAGGATCTAGCAACATTTTTTAAAAAATGAAACTTTCTGTACTCTTCAATCTAGTATTCTTCTGGGATGAAAAAATGTTCAGTCATTTAAATAAATACCAAATTTATAACTAAGTAATTTCAGTAGAGAGGAGACAAATCTCACCTAAAGCTCAGTATTTACTAATTGAACAGGGGTTTCACATGACCACAAGGACTGTGTCATCATAACTAACACATATATGTATATATACACACATATGTATGTATGTTCCTTTAACTTCGCAAAACACTTTATATGTTGCCTCATTTTATGCTCACAACAACCTTGTGAGGAAGTTACTATTATTATCCCTATTTTACTTACAAGAAGACTTAAGTGAGAAGCAAATTCAATTTGTAAGGTACAATTCAAACTCAGGTCAGATTCGAAGCGCTGTGCCTATGTAGGGGCAGAATGGTGACCAGACAGCGGTATGCTGATAGCAAAATCAATGCAGTTTTATGGGCAAGATGGTCATGAAGGTATCTGGATTTACATTTCTTTTATTTTAAGTATTTCATATGGCTGTTAATAGTTTACATTCTTCTTGAGAATCATTTATACACATTGTTTAAAAACTTATTGATCTCATTTTATGATGTGACATTTTATTTCAGGTCAAGTACCCATTTTGAGCTTATTGTGGCATAAAGTGTAAGTTATTGCTCTGTTCTCAATATCTGCCAAACTGCATTCTAGTTTCCTGAGTAGTTCTTGTCAAAAAGGGAATTCTTTTCCAAATAATTTATACTCATATTTTGAAAACTAGGTTACTGAGCTCCGTTATTTCTGATTTTTCCTTATCTAGATCTAACTTTATAGCTTTTAACCAGAGAGAGATGGGTTTTATGATTATTATTCTATAATATAATGAGGTTGGGAAATGCTATTCCCTATCTAGTCCTACTTTTCATCATCATTTCCCTGGACATTATAGATTCTTTTGTTGTTTCAAATGATCTGTTATTATTTTGGCTTCTTCCTTAAAATATACTCTTGATTAGTATAGTGATAAAAGAAGGAATTCAGGTGGTGGTGGTGGTGATGATGGTGATGATGATGATCATGATCATGATGATGGTGATGATGATGATAATGATAGCTAGCATTTATATAGCATCTACTATGTGCCAGGTACTGGACTAAGCACGTTACAAATATCTGCTCAGTTGGTCTTCACTACATCTCTATTAAGCATCTACAATATTAGAGCTGAGGAAACTTAAGGTAGAGAGTTTAAGTAACACAGGGCTAGTAAGTGTTAGAGGCTGAATTTGAATTCAGATCTTCCTGACTTTGGGCTAAAAGCTCTATCCACGGGACCACCTTGCTGCCTCAATGTAAATATGTGGTTGATATGAGTTTTTGTTTTTAATTAGATTTTGATAATTGTTTTCGAAATGACAAACCGCTATTTGTATCCACCACTGTTTTGTATCGGTAGTAATCATGGTTACAGAAATGTTTGATAGAATTCACCTTTAAAGGTTTTACTCTAAAGAGCCCTTTAGGGCTTGTTCTATTTTATATTTTGAAACTAGTTTTATAATTTATGTTAAATGTCCCATTAACTGGGATAGTTTATATGGTATAGGAAATTATCCATTTTTTAAAAATTTTCAGTTTCCCTATAATTGTTGATAGCAGGCTCCGATTAATTCCTTTTCATTTGTTATAAATTCAACTTCATTTTTTAATTTGGGCAATTTGTTCTTATCTCTTTTTTGATCAGGTTAACTAAAGATCTGTCAATTCTTTTAGGCTTTTCAAAGAACCAGAATTAAGTTTTATCAATTCTAAAGAAATTTTATTTTTCATTTTATTTCTCCTCTAATTTTCAAAATTTCCTCATCTGTTCTTATTTTGGATACATTTGTAGATTCTCAAAGGTTTTTTCTTTCTTTTTAAATTTTATTTTAGACTCAAATACCAGTACACAAATACAGAATAGAGGAACGGACCAAAAATATATCATAAACTTAAATATTAGAACATATATTCGAATATATAATATTTTAACAAAGTTAAAGAAAAAAAGCATGTCAGGTGTGTAGCAGAACATGAGGATTCAAATTATGTAACAAAATTTCATTTCAGGAAAGTCTGCATGATAAATAATATTTGTTGTGTTGAAAATTATCCATCTTTGCTTCCTTGTGAGTTCTTTTGTTCTTTTTTTTTTTTGCTTTTTTTGTTTATTTTTACTTTGTTCTTTTTTCCCCACCCCCACCAGAAGACTACAAAAAAGTTTAGATATATTTCTCTATATCTATAGATACATACAAACACATATACATACATATATAGGCATATACTTTCCCAAATATATTCTACTCCTGATCTTTGATTTTTTTTATGTTTGTGCATATCTCTTGTTTCCTATCCCTCTTGCCTCTTCTACTTTACTTATACCCACTGCCTTGCTCTCCTATTACTTGCCTACCCCCCTCCAAGGATCCCTTACCTATCATCCCATTCCCTTACCTCTAAACACCCTTCTATACCCCTCTTTCACCTGTTCCCTCCTCCTCCCCTGTAAAGATCGCTCCCTTATCCTCATGCCCCTCCCTACAACCCTATCGTCTTATGTCTTCTGAATTTAGAAGACTTTACTCTACTAAATATATTGGTATTGTTACCTCTTAAATCCATTCCCAATTGGTTAAATGAAAGTAAGTTACCAGAACTACCAGTCCTCCTCCCCCATCTAATTCCTTTTGTAACTCATTTGTATAAAATAATCACTCTTTTTAGCTATTCCTAAATGGTTTTACTTATAAAATTCATATCCTATTAGAGTTTTGTCCAATCTTACTTATGAGCTACTAAATGTCTTGAAAGTCTGAGAATTTATCAAATATCCAATTTTTTTTAAAATTCAGGATAATACTTAACCTTGCAAGGAATGATCTTTTCAGCCAATGCCCCTGTTCTTTTGCTCTTCTATATATTATGTTCCAAGACCTACAGTTCTTTAATGTCTCTGCTGCCAGGTCCTGTGTGAGTCTGATTGTGGCACCACCATATTTAAATTGTTTTAATCTTGATTCTTTTAATATTTTATCCTGGAACTGGAGGTTTCAGAATTTGACTATAATATTCCTATGAGTTTTTCTGATGTGATCAATGAATTTTTTCAATTTCTACTTTCCCCCCTTGTTCTAATGCTTCAGGTCAATTTTCTTTAATTATTTCTTGCATTATTATATCAAGAGTCTTTTCTTGATCATAACTTTCAGTTAGTCCAATTATTTTTATATTTTCTCTTCTTGATCTAGTCTCCAAATCTATTGTTTTTCTTATAAGATGCTTCACTCTCTCTCTTCTATTTTTTCATTACTCATGTTTTGGTTACTTACTTCTTGATCTCTTATAATTCTGCTGCCTTCACTTTGTCCAATTTTAATTTTCAAGTTGTCATTTTCTTCCTTAAGAATCTGGATTTCCTTTTCTAAGCCACTGACTTTCCTTTCATAAGCTTCTTGTTTTTTCTTTTATTATTATGATTATTTTAGTTTTTCCTCTATCTCTGTTGTTTGGTTTTTAAACTCTTTTTTAAGATCTTCTAGGAATTCTTCCTGGGCAAGTGACCATTTGACATTACTCATTATCGGGGGTTTCTTTCCTTCAATATCCTCCGCTGAAGATGAACCCTGGTCATCTCTATTCCCATGACAGCTTTCTACGGTTGGATTCTTTCTGCTTTGCCTCTGCATTTCGTGTGATGATAGCTTAATTTGTGTAATCACCTCTTGCCCTGGGGTATGGGAAATGGTGCCTCTTGCCCCAGATCTTCAGTTCTGCTCTCCTGCCTGGAACCAAAGCCAAACCTCTCACCTCCTCTAAGTGCCCGCAGCCAAGGGCTTTTTGCCCCACTGCTTCTGCATTCACAGGGCACATGCTGGTTCCTTTTTCACCCCCTGACTCCCCAATTTCACAGCACAGCTGGGTCTTTTGTTCCTTATAAGCAGAGGTTCTCTCAATCTTCCTGGGCTCAAACGCCTAACTCCTCTCACTATGGGGGTGTGAGGAAGAAGGGGAAGTTTCTGGGGCTGGAGCAGAGGCAGTCTCTCTCAAAACAACTAACTCCAAGGCTTGCCTCTGGTTGTTTAAGTGGCCCGCCACTTATGATTAAAATGGACCCTAGCCTAGAGGTGTTTACTCTTCACAGGGAACAAACTGTGTGTGGGTTCATCCTTCGTTGCCGAAGACTGACCATGCCATTAGAGAAATAATGACATGACTTGCACTTGACTTTGTTTTGAGTGAGGGACGGCTGCGCAGGTCACCAGCCTCACTTCTCCTCCAGAGCCATCTAAATCCAGTGACCAGATATTCATCAGGATGACTGGAGATGACCCAGGATGAGGCAGTTGGGGTTAAGTGACTTGCCCAAGGTGAGTGTCAACTGTCTGAGGCGAGATTTGAACTGAAGTCCTCCTGACTCCTGTACTGGTGTTCTCTCCACTGCACCACCTAGCTGCTCCAGAGGGATCAAATTAGGCACTTAATAAATGCTTGTCTCATTCCTTCCTATCCTATTCTCTCATAACCTAGTATAAGATTAGATAAATTATTCCTTATTTTGTTCACCAATGAACTGTACAGGTATGAATATATACCGTCCTTCTACTTGTACCTCCCTCTTCAACCCATTTATAAGTCTTACCACTGTTTCCCTTCCCGCAAAAGATGAAACCTACTTACAGTGGTTCATGAGTGTCAGTTCAAGGAGTATTAACTTGGCTTTTACTCCTCTCACTTCTCATGATTATTTAATTTGCCCTTAAATTTGTATTTTCTTAGATCTCATTTGGCCCCTCATGATTTTTTTATATTCTTTATTTTTACTCTATAATTTAAACAGGTGCTTAAAAATATGAAAACTGATTTAAACCCACTGTATTTTCTTAATAATTTATTATTAATTTGTTAATTAATAATAAATGTATATATATATATATATTCCTCAAAAATAAAATGAACTAGGGAAGGAAATGCAAACCATTTCAGTATCTTTGCCAAAAAAACCCAAAATAGGATCACAAAGAGTCAGACATGACTGAGAATGACTGAACAAACACAAATACTTTCCAAGCTGATTTTCTTTGATATTGATGAGTTTATATTTGTTCTCCAAGTGCCGCTCACTTCCCTAGGTATCAGTTCCTAGTACCCAGAGTTCTCTAAAATCATCTCCTTCATCCTTTCCTGAAGAATAATATTCCAATACATTCATATACCACAATCTGTTTTGCCATTGGTCATCTAAGACACTTTTTGATCCTAGCTCTTTTCTTTCTTAATGTCTCATTTAAGAGCAACAAGTTTATTTTCCCCATGACAATTCCCGCCTTAAAAATGTTCTCCCTCTTAAGCTCTTCTCTCATGGTTCCCCATCTCTTTCTCCATCTTTGCATACTTTTCTCATATACCTCAATTATAAGAAATAATTAGCCCAACATATTTCCTCCTTTCTAAACTAGTGAATTCCTTTTACCTTCCTATCTCTTTCCATTCTTAAAGCCCCCAGAGCAGAGCTAGGCACCTGAGTGGCACAATGGATTAGACGGTTGGACGTGGAGTGAGGAAGACCTACATTTAAATCTGACCTCAAATACTTATTAGCTCTGTGACCTTGGGCAAGTCATTTAATCTCTTTGCCTTATTTTGCTCAACTCCTCTCCCTCTGTCTACATAAGGAATCATGGGTGCTCTGTCCAAAGGAATATGAATTTTGGTCACTGAAACTTTGCAAGATATCTTGGGGTTTATAGGGTATATTTCTTTTTTAAGGCCCGTGCCCTAAATCCAAATCACTCTGGCTCTCACTGATTTGTCAACAATACATCCCAGTCCAAGATTCACTTGGTTGGGCTCTCATGGTTCAGAGACAGTATAAAACAGCACTTGTTTTTGTTTTGGCCAGAAACCTTGAGGGTTTTCCCTGCCCAGACTGATTTTCATTTTTTTGTTTTTTGACTAGGTAAAAGGGACTATTCTTTGCCTCATTTCTTACCTAGTCTCAATCACTGAAAGGGTACAAGCTGAGACTTGGGAGGTTAAATTCTTAGCCTAAAAAGGCCAAGGTCTCACACTGCATCTGAGGCCATCTCCAGTCATCCTGATCTATATCTTGCCCCTGGATCCAGATGACTCCAGAGGAGAGAATGAGGCACAGCTCTGCCTCACTTAAATCCAATTCATTTGCAAGTCATGACATTACCTTCCTGACATCATGGTCCTCTTTGGACAAACAAGGAATGATGGAGATAATTAATAAGAACATCTACCTCTCTAGGTTATTATAATGATCAAAAGAAATAAAAAGGGCTTAAGAAAGTGCCTGGCACATGGTGGGTACTATATAATTGCTAGTTATTTTATTATTATTATAACCAATTCGGCCCCTGCTCCTCTATGCTTTCGTTTTGTTTTGTTTTAAATTTAACTCCCTCAATACCCTTGAAGACATTAAGGTTCGGAAGGGATATTTATTTTTTTCCTCTCTCAATTAGAATGTTAACTACATACAGCCCCTTCCACTTGCTCAAATACATTTACATTTTTAAATTTTTCTTGAGTCTTGTGTTTGTATTTAAAATTCCTTTTCTGTTTCGGTCTTGTCATTAGAAACATTTGAAAGTTTTTCATTCTATTAAAGTTCTACTTTTTTCCCCTACAGGATTTTACTTACCTTTCCAAATTATCTTTTCTGTTTTATAATATTATATTCCAAGATCATCTCTCACTTTTAGGAGAAATTTCCAGGACTTCTGTACTCTTGATTGTGATTCCTAAGTATGTGAGGTGTTTCTTTCTAGATGCTTATAGCACTTTTTCTTGACCTGGGAACTCTGGGATTTAGCCTCGATATTCCTAGAACTGTTCTTTTACAGTTCCTTTTAGGATAAGATCATTAGATTCTTACTTTACTTTGTGTTCTATTATTTCTTTAAATATATTATCTAAGACATTTTTTAAAAACATAGATTTCGGGGAATTCAATGGCTGATTATCTTTCTTTAACCTATTTTCCAGGTCAGTTGGTTTTTTGACATGCTATCTTGTATTTTCTTCTATTTTTTTCAATCTTTTGATTTTGTCCTAACATTTCCTATCAGTTTATGGAATCACTGATTTTTAACTAGGCTATTCTAATTTTAAGAGACCAGTATTTGGGTGAGATCTCCACTTTCTCTTGCAGTCTACTTATTCTCCTTCCAATTCTTTCTTCCCAAGTTTTTTTCCCCTAATTTTCATTTCTTACATCTTGTTCATTTCTTCTAATTATTTTTCCAGTCCTTATAGCAAATCCATTTTGCAATTACTGACTTGTTGCCTTATGTCTGAGAAATATCTACACCTACAATATTTTTTAATACTGGTTGGTGTTTTCCTTAGTTTATTCATCTTTCTAAGTTAGCTGCTAAATTGGAAGAATATACCATGGAAAACAGAACTGTTCAACTTTGGTTGAAGGAAATTCTCCTGGATTATTGTGGTGAGCTATATATACTTCCCAGTGTTAGGATCACTTGAATCTTTCAAGTTCAGAGTACTCAACTTTAGGACCTTCTATGACATCTCAAGACAGAGGGTTAGGGAATCTAGCTTGAAAAAGGATGTCGCAGTATGAGCACTGCGCCACACTATTTCTAACCATTGCTGTTTTCTACTTCCACAGTTCCCATCATAAGGCATTCTGACTACCCTGAAGTTTTCTTTACGGAGTTTTCCACTTTTTCTGCCTCAAGAAACAGAGCCTTTACAAAAATGTGGATACTCTGTGACCCAGCAATATTGCTTCTGGGACTGTATCCCAAAGAGATCATAAAAATAGGAAATAGTTCCACAGCAGCTCTCTTTGTACTGGCTAAGAACTGGAAATCAAGAGGATGCCCATCAATTGGGGAATGGCTGAACAAGTTGTGGTATATAAATGAAATGGAATACTGTTGTGCTGTAAGAAATGATAAACAGAAGGACTTCAGAGAGGCCTGGAGGGATTTGTATGAACTGATGCTGAGTGAAATGAGCAGAACCAGGAGAACATCGTACACAGTAACAGCCACAGTGAGTGAGGACTGTTTTTGATAGACTTAGCCCTTCATAGCAATGCAAGGACCTAAAACATTCCCAAAGGACTCTTGAGGGAAAATGTCATCCACATCCATACAGAGAACTAGGAGTTGGAACGCAGAATGAAGCAAACTATTTTGTCTTGTGTTATGTTTTGTTTGGTTTGTTTTCTCTCATAGTTTCTCCCATTCTTTCTAATTCTTCTATGCAACATGACTAATGTGAAAACATGTTTAATAAGAATGTACGTGTAGAACCCATATAAGACTGCATGCTGTCTTGAGGAGGGAAGGGGGAGGTAGGGGGAGAAAATTTAAGACTTATGAATATGCTTGTTGGAAACTGAAAACAAATACATTAATATATTAAAAAAAAACAAACAAACCAGACCCTTTCTGGTTACACACAGGTTAGAGATCTGCCTCTGTTCACACTAAGAGCTTGATGACTTGTTTGTATGTGTTGACTCTTAAGTTTGTTGATTTCCTCTCTTCTAATTCATGGGCTTCTGGCTGTCTTTTTGTGTAGTTCTGAGATAAAAGAAGTCATTCAACCATTTCTCATCAGATTGCTTAAAAAAGTATTTGGTGCACTGAAATTTCAAGCTTTTATTGGAACATGTGTAGGAGGTGGGAAGTATGTCTCAGTTCAGATAATCATAATGGTGTAATATTTTGTTCATTATATTCTGACTTTTCTTTAAATTTTTACTTATTGTCTATCTTTTTGTACACTTCTTTGTTGTTTTATGTGCTAATGCCTAAGTTTTTATTCAGGCTTTCTCCCTTAGCCTTATGACCTTTTCACTTATTAATAGTATTTGTCAATAAGTTTGTTTTCTGGTTTCCTTCCTGAATGCCTGACCATTCCTCTTTCCACCACCATGTACTCCAGAGGTTGGATGTCATCAGTTTCCCTGGATAATAAGTGGGACTTGGGTGGGCAACCTCTATCCCAATCCAGAACAACCTCTTCAGGAAGAGGACATGTCAACAATATAAGACAGCATATCATAAACCTCTATCCCCTTTCTGTCAGGCATAGAAGGTCTTCCTTCAAGAGGGTTCTCTGATGCACCATATGCATTACCCCACATTTTCTCCCTGACACAGCCAGCTGACCTCTGTTTTCTTAATATGGATCAGCAGAATCAATATTACCTTTTGTGGGGGGAGGGAGAAAGGCTTTGGATGATTTACTGCTGTTGTGGGACCCCCACAATCATATACTAAATCACAGACATGCAGGATTGTTTGGACTGAATCTGTTGTGTGGAGTAAAGCAAGAAGAGAGGTGAGGGTGGAGAGAAAAGGCTATCTGAGGAATCTAAGCATTTAAGTTGTCTGATTACTTTTAGGGATTTTTTTTAACCTTACTTAGTGTTTATTCTGATCTTGTAGATTCAGCTTTAGTTAACTCTATATAGAGCACATAATGTCCTATTTTAAGGTTCTTGAGTTGAAGATGTTTGATAAAAAGTACTGTTGCACCTTTCTGCAATGAGCATAATTCTGACTAAATTTTATTTGTGATTATTCAGAAGATACACTAAATCTTTAAGTGCTTCACTACATAGGAACTATAGTGAGATACCAGTCAATACCAACATTTAACAGAAACAAAGATTTAGATGTAGAGAGTACCTATGAGATTATCTAGTCCAACCTGCTTATTTATTAAGTGAGTAAACTGAGCTCCAGAGAAACTGTAACTTGTGTTAATAGTTAGTAAATGGCATAGTGAGGGTTTAACTCCAAATCTTTTGATTCTAAATCCAGTACTCATTGCAGCAGCATACTTATTACCCACCCTCTCTTATAAACATAACCCTAACTTTATAATAGAAAGTTATAGGGAAACAGTTTAATTTCAAAAATTTGTCCACAAAATACTGAAACATCTATCTGCTAAGAAAAGAACTTCTGTATTTTGTGAATGTATAGCCCAAAAGAATACACCATTTTTATTATTTGTGGGGAGGAAAGTTTTTACTCTTATCTTACATGCTTAACAAGATAATTTTTCAAAAAATTCTCAATATTAGTAATAGAATTCTAAGAAATATAAAAATGAAAGAATACTGTATCATTTGCTTTTTAATATATGAACAATGCTAAAATCTAAGATATATAAACAATAGTAACACCACATCCTAAAAGACCAATCGAATACTTCACGTTATTTTATGAAGAAAATTGTTGATGAAAGAAGTTTTGAGGAAATGATGAAGTATATTGATTTCTTAATGGGGAAGGCATTTGGTTATAGTACTCAGACAGTGCTTAGGAAAAGGGTATATGTTTATATCTAAATAGAATGAGGTGTCATTGGCTAAATTAATAATGCAAACTTGAAGAATAGCCCCAGGCTCAAAAGACCAATTATACAATGCTTTTGTAAACAAATCTATGATAATTTTCCATATTCGTGCTTTTCATGAATAATAATTATCACTACTGTTTTTTCTGCCTAATGTTGGATTTATAAAATGAACGATATATTTTATACTATAATAAAAAATTCTTAACTTTCTGATTATTGCTTTATCTGAACATAATTAATGCAATACACAAAAGTTGACATGATTCTACTTGAATTAGTTTCCTACTTTGTGTCATGTAACTTTACTACCCTATTTATCATAAGAGCATCAAAACAAAAATGCAAATAAATAAATAAATAAATAAAAGCTTAACTCCAAAGGTACAAGGACAATATTAGATACTGGTGATAATTTGTGTAATATAAACGAAATATGTGAAATAATAAAACAATAAAGGAATAATGAGTATTCTATATATTCTCAGGTTTTCTATAATGTCTGCAAAAGATGGTGCATTTGGAAAAACCACAGGTTTTAAAAAGTTTCTGTAATGACAAAATCATTTCATACACTGGCGATAAATTTGGGTAAATCCGAGGGACGTTAATGAGATTTAGAGTGACCATAAATGAAATCAAAGAAACAGATGTAATAGTCTTTATAATGTTACTTAAAAAACACAAGCTCCTTGTTAATCCATTACTTAACACTGAAAGAATGGGTGAATTCAACAAGCTCAAACCGTTGTGGATTATGTTGAAATAATGTTATTCAAAGAGATAACTTGAACTCCTCACAAGTTATGCAACTTTGAGCTTGACTAGAACTATAAACTTACTTTCAAATCAGCTAAGTTGTAGTTCATAGGATCAAAGGATAATAGATTTAGAGAAGGAGAGACTTTATAGAGTGCATTAAGTTCAACATCTCTGTTTTATAGATAAAGAAACTGAGGCTCAAAGTAGTTAAGTGATTTGCTCAGGTTCAAATAACTAGTAAGTATGAGAAGAAGAATTCAGATTCAGGTCTTCTGACACCAAATTCAACAATCGAATCTCAAAGATTAAAACTGTCAGAGTACTGAGCAGAATTAAATCAAATTTGAAAAGGAATAAGGATCAAAGAATTTCTACTTAAAATGACTTTCTATTTATTGAAATAAATTTTCTTAGAAATAAGGTAAGCTGAAATATATTCCCAAGTCATATTTTAAAATATTCACTTTATGCTTACAATGAAAATTACTTAAGTTGGTTAACTAATAAAAAATACAAAGACACCTTTGCTGAATGCAACGTATCACTGAACTGTAATTATTTCATCTTTTATGAGAGTGTATAGTTGATGATTTCTAATGTTATTTTAAAAAAAAAACATGCTGAACAGAATGGCTTCTGACAATGTTAAAAAAATGCTTGAGAACTTCATCTGTACATTGAAAATGGCTGAAAATGTCTTTCTTTGGGACAATTCTATAGACAAAAGTCTACAGAATTCCATAATTAAAGATACCTAATGAGCAAAACATTAGTTGGTATCTAAGAGAGAAAGTATCTTTTCATGAAAAGAGCACTAGACAAGATGACAGAATATCATTAATTTCCTGTAAAAAGACCCAACTTTTCCATACCATTCCCTCATCTAAAAATTGAGGGGATGGGACAGTTATTTTCTATATGGATTAGTTCAGCTTTATTCAACTATTCTAACATTCTAGGTAAAATGTAAGACACATTTTTATTCATGGCTTTCCTTAATTTAAGTGAAAATAGCTCCCAAAATGTGGATCCCAAAGTAGGTAACCTCAGTTCACCACCATAACAAATGTGTCAGAAAGTAATAATGTCTCCCCAGGTGGGTGACTATTCAAAGCATTTAGATATTAAAACAATGAAACTTTCAAAAAGATAGATGTCAGATGGAATAAGAGACAGCAGATTGAACTGTAACATTTACTACTACTATGAATGCTATAATCACTCCTTTAACAGGAGAGTTTTGAACCATATTAAAAATGTGATCATAACTAAGAGTGATTAATCAATTACTCTTAAACATAATTTTAAAATGATACATTATGTTGTAAGTCTATTTTTCTCAAAAGTTTTCAGTCATGTAACATCATTTGTAACAAAAGAATGTTTTGACATGACAATCCTTTCACTTACTGGTTGTTGACATAACATGTAGTCCCTATAGTTGTAGGTCAGAATCTTTTTCAGTATCCTCAAACCAGTTTCACCCTCACTATTAATAAATGACCTCTTTTGCTCAATCTTCCTGCTCAGAGAAAGAACAATACTTTCCTTGAGTGACTCTGTCTTTCTCTCTGTGTGTCTCTCTCTTGTCTCATATGACCTCACATACAACGAGGGTCAAGTCTCTCCTATATTTAATAAACCTTTCCCACTGATGCTCTGACCATGCCCTCTCCTTTAATTGCCAAATGGCATTAAAAAAATAGATCATAATTGCTGCTTCCACATTCACATCATACACTTAACTATTGACCTCTTTCAAATTGCCATCTAGCATAGCACTTGGTTAAAAATTATTCTCTTGAAAGTTACCGATGATCTTCTAATTATCCAGTACTGTCCATTGTTTTTTTCAGTTCCTATCTTTCCTGATGCCTCCTCAGGACATGACTGATGACAACCACACATGCGTTACTGATATTCTCTCCTCAGCTGGTTTCCATGAAACAGCAATCACACTACTGTCTTGCTTCTGCCTGCCTTCCCCCTTTATTTTGCTCAAAAGTAGCTTTCTTTTGTTCAGTAGTATCTCTTCTTTATTTTGGTCAATAAATGTACTAGTCCTTTAAAGAGCTAGGCTTGAACTTTATATATATATATATAAATTTTATATATATTTAATTATACTAATTTTATAATCATAATAATTATATGTCAACATTATATATAATATAATCATATAATTAATTATATATAATATATTAATATATATTTAACATAAATATATTTAAATATATAATATATTTAAATTTTAAATATATATTTTAAATATATATTTATATATAATACATATTATATTATATATAAATATATACACACATACACACACATATGACTCTCATCCAATCACCAATGTGATTTGGTAATTTAATAATGCTATCAAAAAAATGAAATGACATTAATATAGCATGACATGTTTCTGATGAATTCATACTGATCCCATGCAGATTTCAGAAAAAGTAGAGTAACATATATTAAGAAGGTATATGTGAGAGAAGACATTCAAGAAAAACAAGGCAATCATAATGAAAAATATCCATTTGGCTGATGCCCAGTGAAGGAATAAATGGAAGTGAAAGTATACTATAGACCACCTGGACAGGAAAAGCAATGTTGAGTGTGGGGAACAAATTGTAAGCCTGGCATAGCAGGCATTTTGTAATGGAATCTGCAGGTCTATGTTCTATACTTTGGTAGGTTAATTCCCAAACATTTTACGTATTCTGAATGGGATTTCACTTTCTGTTTTTCCTTCTGGCATTTTGTTATTATTGTGTAGAAACGCTGAAATTCTGAAGCCTGCAACTTTGCTTATTCAATAGTCCCAACGAGTATCTTTACTCATTCCCTAGGTTTCCTAAGTAAACTAGGTCATTCGCAAAGAGGAATATTACCTCCTCTTTGCCTACCTTTAATTTCTTTCTCATGGCATTTTTTAACTATATCACTAATAGTAGAGATAATGGGCATCCTAATTTTACTCCTGCGTTTACTGAGTATAGTTACATATTTTTAGACAAAAACTTTTTATGATATTTTAAAATATCTACCGCTCTTTTGGCTTTTAAAAAGCCTATAACTCGTAGATTTTTAGCATAAATGAGCACTGTACTTTGTCAAAGCTTTTTCTGTTCCTATTGAAATAATCATGTGGTTTGGATATTTTTGTTTTTAAATATTATTATATCAGACAGCTGCAGGAAGAGAAGTGCACTGATCTGGGAATAAGTACATTTCCATTTTGGAAAGCAATTTAGAATTACACAAATAAAGTTATTAAAATGCCCATACCATTTGACCCAAAGATTCCACTACTAGATCTACATTCCGAGGAGTTAATTCGTAAGAAGAGAGTCTCCATGTACACCAAAATATTCACAATAGCACTGCTTATGACAGCCAAGAATTGAAAGTAAAGTGAATGTCTATCACTTGGGGAACACCTAAACAAAGTCTGGTACTTGAATGTGATGTAATTAGACTGTCGTAAATGTAAAGATTTAGGTGCTATGGTGCCAAATGAAGTAAACAGAACCACGAAAACAATACACACTGTGACTACAATAATGTAATGGAAATAACCACAGAACATTCAAAAGTAAAGGTTACAAAATTTAAAAGAATAAGTCTGGCCCCAAAGAAGAGATTATGAGAAAACACTACTCCTTTGCAGTGGTTGGAGACTCACAGATAAAATACACTATACATATTTTCAGATTTGGGGGAAGTATTTATTTATTTGGTTCTTTTTTTTTGTCTCTTCCCCTTTTTCTTTAAAAATATAATTTATGTGGAATGGCTCTCCGGGAAACAAGATAATGGAAAAAATTCTGGTAAGACAAGAAATAAGATACTAATAAAAATTTATATTTTTTAAAAAGACGTACTTGTAATAACAAAGAAGCCAACACAACCTGGAAATTTCCTCAATGAGAAAACATGATCTTCTTTCCAAGGAGAAAGGCATGACAACCAAGAACAATTTCAAAATTAAACACTCATTCATAAAATCTCATGGAGGTAGTATAGTAGAAAGAACCACGGATTTTAATTTAGAAACTTGGGTTCCAATTCCTCCTTTGACATTCCGTGAGTGACCTTCATCAAAAACAAAAACAACTAAAGCCCTTGGAATTCATATTTCTCATCTGTAAAAAAGAACAGGTTAGATTAAATGACCTGTAAGGTCACTTGCCGGATGAAGGTGGTAGAAGAGTAAGAGAGGCTTGGTGATATTTTTATATCAGAAATATGATTTCATTGATGTATGGAATTCCAAGTAAGTAAACTCCCTCTAGTAATTTACATCAGCAATTCTTCTGTGATGTGTGTCTACGTGTTTCAGAAGCAGGATTTCAACTTAGATGTTCCTGACACCGAGGCCATTTCTCTACTCATGTTTTCCATTTTGCCTCCCATATTAGCAGTAGCATTACACACACACACACACACACACACACACACACACACACGCACACACACACTCACGCACACATACACACAAAGATGGAAGGAACATGGAGTTAGCAGAAAGTTAAACTCAAGTCAGATCATTTCAAGACTAAAGATGCAACTGGAAGGAGAAAAAGTGACTAAATTTGTTAAAGATTTATCACTGAGAAAATCAAATATTGATTTTCTATTTATTCTATTAGGTAACTGATTCTATGATCCTATTGTATAACTGCCTGAGTCATGATTCTTTATCCTTGAGTTAAGTTCAGTAGCTTATGAATCCATAAGTTCAGTTTTCCCTGAGTCAGTTTAAAATTCAGGTGTCGTATAAATCACTTTAATTCAAAGAAATATATTATCTCCATACAGCCTCACATACCTATGTACAATTAAGAGAGATCCGTTATCTCCTTAAGAAGCCTTGTAAGAGGTAGGTGGGCACCAGGAAGTCTATTACCTCCACAACCCTGCCTGTCCTTCAAGAAAGTCTGGTCTGTTATCACTGTGCCACTAACTAGCCATGCAGGTTGCCCACCCCCGCAAGTTGTTGCTAACCCTGCATTCCACAGTTCCATCCAATTATATTGTTTTCCATCACCTATGATACTTCAGACTTTATAACCAACCATATTGTTTTCTGTCTGTGACGCTTCCTGTTCTTTGTTCTCTTGTACTTCTCTCAAAACTACATAAATACTAGGAAGCCCTATTTCATGGTCTTTTGGTTGAATGAGGAATGAAAAGAACCATTTTACTGGTAATTACTAGCTTTACCAATAAATTGAGCATGCTCAGAAAACACTGTGCCTCCATTTACCTTAATTTCAATTATTATAGCATGATTTCACAACAAACTATTGTCTCCACTGGTGTCAATGGCACCAAAATATTTGAACTCTGATATCAGAGTTTCCAATGTTCCATATATACCATAAAGTAGAAATGGCAATATAGAAAAGAAAAATAGGGCAAGCAGTCAAGGACAACTGTAATGGAAACTGAGAGCATGAAGGGATCAAAAAAATCTGAAAGAGGTTAAAATGTCAAATGATCATTAAGATATTATCAAAATAACATAATTGTGAGGATAACTAACACCTAGTCTGTATTTTCTCATTACTACAAAAATGCTTTTAAAAGGAATCACACAAGTATGGAGCATAACCTTATTGAAAATATGAGCAACAAACACCCAAGATAGACTTACACAATCTAGACTCGTCATAGCAGTACACCTCTTTACAGTCAATAAATCCATTGAAAAGCATTTATTAGGGAATCTACAATGTACTAAAGAATGAAAAGTTTGCAAATGTATAATGCATCTCTACTTATTTATTGATTATAAGACATTTGATTAGGTATATTAAAAGGCAATCTTAAACAATATTCTCTAACAAAGTGTCTCACATGTATCAGTTATAAAATCATAAGAGATTCCTTGAAATCTATAACCACTGAGTTAACTTTGATGGTTTTCTAATTAATATTACACTGCGAAACATACCCACTCCAGGTATTTGTCACTGTTATAGAGGTTTTACAGTGCAAAAACATGGGAGAATTCTCTGAGGATAAAGAAGTTTCCAGGATGTTCTTATCAGTAGAAGACACTATATTGATGGCATCAAGCTCTGAAACACCTCCTGAACATCCTAAACTAAACTGATCATCACTGAAAAGAGCTTACCATAACTATCCACAAAGGAAAAAACTAAGTAGATAAACAACGCCTTTTATCCATACAATTACATAAAGTCCTGAAAAATGACAGCTCTAATCAATCACTATGTATCTTAAGTACTCTGGGAAGAAAATGAACAGGGCCAAGAAATGAATAAAGGGAAGAGAATAAGATGACTGGAATTACAAAAATTGTGCCCTTGTTCAACGACCCTGTATCACACTAAAACAAAACCTTATCATCGTACCATAAATATTCTCACAGTCACACAATGTGCCAGTGAATCATAGAACATCATACTCTCTAAATAACAAAATTTGTGGATCATATAAATGACAACAGAGACATTGATGTATGCTGAACACAAACGATAGCATATTATTCATGACTATGTCCTAACTAACATTTTTAATAAAATGAGAACATATTTTTTACATATTACCATTAAGTATAAATGTTAAAAGCACTTAAATGAGACCCCCTTAATTCCTGTGTGGTATTCATATAATTTCAGATCTATATTTACTAGTGATTTAAGTAATTTCCAGAACATTATCTTATCACCTGTTTCTTAGTAAACCATTCATTACCTGTAATCACACCAGGGACATCTGTAGGGTTTTTCTCCTGTGTGAACACGTTTATGTCGAGTCAGATGTGATTGGGTTGTGGAGGCAAAGTTACACTCATCACATTTGAATGGTTTCTCTCCTGTAATATATCAAGAAATGTTAGGAACTGGCAATGAGCTCTTAAAAAGTCATGCATCTTTATAATTAAAATTCATTATAGAAAAATATGGCAAATTATTAAAAAGTGATTATCATTGTATTTGTAAAGATCAACAATTCTTTCTTAACACATTGACATGATAGAGAAAATACAAAGTAGTTAAAATTTCTCTGAGACCATTTTGTCTGCAACTTTATCACATACATTTCACATAGAATTATAGGTATCAGTACTTCTATCTTATTCCCTCTTGAGTATAAGTTCTGTGAAGGCATTAACCATGTCTCACCTAAACTATGCAGTTCCCATAGCACTTAGGCCGGTGTTTTCAATACAGCGGGCAATTAATAAATGATCAGTCAATGAAATGAGTATATTTTGAATATATGAGTAGAATTAATGCTCCATAGTCAAACAATTTCAGTAAATAATTTGCTATTATAAAACTAAACAGTCTATTTTCTTTTTTCAATTCAATCTTATTTTCAGCTCTGTATTTTTTTCCCTATCCAATCACCATTCAGAAATGCAAGAAAAACAAAATCCATTACAAACATCTAGTCAAGGAAAACAAATTCCCACACTGGCCATGTTCCCCCTCAAAAAAAAAAACAATACCTCAAACTGTACTCAGTTCATTTTATCTATTTCTCTTAACAATATTTTTGTTGTTGCATAAATTGTTCTCCTGGTTCTGCTCATTTCACTTTAAATCTGTTCATACAAGTCTTTCAGGTTTCTCTGAAATTATCCATTTTGTCATTTTTTTTAGTATTCCATCATATTCATATACAGTAACTTGTTTAGCCATTCATCAAATGATGAATACCTCCTCAGTTTTCAATTCTTTACCATACAAAAAAGAGCTGCTTAAATATTTTTTGTAAGTATAGGGCATTTTCCTCTTTTTTTAAACATCTCTTTGGGGGTGTTGACCTACTAGTAGCATCACTGGGTGAAAGGATACACATAATTTAATAACTATTGAGGCATGGTTCCAAATTGCTTTCCCAAATGGCATAAACAGCCTACTTTAAACAGATATAATATATTGTACAGTGACTATGGTTTTAAAATTGCATATGGAGGCACTTTATGTATTATGATATTTTAGAAAAAGTATTCAAATGGAAATTTATTGGTGGAAATATTCCCTTCACTATCACTGGTGCAAAGACCTCAATGTATTTCTGTACAATACTAATAATACATAAGTTCATGTAGCCAGAAAACTATTTATCATCTTGCAGGCAAATTTCTAGTTATGAAACCAATAAACCTGTATCTAAAGTATTTCAGACCTATCAAGGGAACCACCATCCCTTTAGTTACCCAAGTTTATAAGCTCAGTATCATGCTAGATTCTACAATTATCACTAATTCCATATATCCCCATCAACTACCAAACAGTAGTATTTCTACCTCCAAAACCTTTCTGATACTCATCCAATTCTCGACACCCAAAAAGTCACTCTGTTACTAATGAGAACAACTGCAGCAACATAATGAGGTTTTATCCAAGAAACACCATGTAAAAGGGAAGTTTAGAGACTGTCCAAAACAGAATTCATCATCTTTTCCCCAAGCCTTCATTCTGGACTTTCCCTTACTCAACATATGTAATCTACTGTCAAATCTTATAGTTTCCATTTTCATAAAATCTCTCAGATATGTTCTTTTCTCTCAATTCACAAAAAAACCCTCATCATCTCTTGGTCAGAAGAATGTAACAACCTTCTAACTGGCCTCCTGGCCTCCAATATCTCCTCAATCCTCCAATCCTTCCTCCAGTCACCTGTCAAAGTAACACTCCTCAAGTGTTGCTCTGATCACATCAGCTCCTCATTAAAACCCACTCATACATGCAGGAGTGTGCACACATACATACATATATAAATACACAAATACACACACACACACACACACACACACACACACAAAACCCTCTAATACTTTCCTGTTACCATCAGGATAAAAAATAAGGTCCTAGATTTAGCACTTTAAAATCTTCATAACCCGCCCCATTCCTACTTTTACAGTCTTCTTTCATTTTATCCCCCTCCACAAATTCTACAATAAAGCTATAGTGATCAACTTGAACTCCTCACATACAAACTCATATTTCCTATTTCTGCGCTTTCTAATGGATGTCCCACAGGCCGGGAATTCTTTTCCTCCTCAATTCTACCTCTTACATTCTCCAGTTTTCTTCAATATTCAGTTCAAATCACAATTCCTACAGGAGGCCTCTCAGATCTGCCTGTTGCCAGTGACTTTCCCTCTAAGATTACCTTCCATTTACTTTACATCTTATAAAATTGATTTAGAATTAGTTATTGATTTTTTGAAAGCTATTTTTACCATTCTTTGTATCTTCTGGCACTTAGCATAGTACCTGGCATATAAAAAATGTTAAACAAATAAACACATTTTGATTAATTGATGGAAACACCACTATATAATTGTGAAGAAATTTAATTGTGGAGCAAGTCACTTGCCTTTTTTATTCCAAAAAAATAAGATGTTATTCTTTTCTTTTGATATCATGGCTTACAATACAATATAAAAAGACTGACATTAGCATTGACTGAAAGCATTGCTGTCCACATATCTAATTATTAATTTCTATATACTTGGTATATTTTACTAAAATCTCTAATTTTAGAAATTATTTCAAAGTTTATTGAGGATCATTTTTATGTTGCAAGAAATGATAAAGTATTAGAATGAATTCTAATACTTTAGAATGAAGGCACCAGGGTGAAATGTTGCTGTTTAGTTGTTTATTTCTAAATTACAATCATGTATAAGACTGCACTCAGGCTAAGGAGGCAATCTAGCATAGTAGAAAAAAGTAAAGGATTTGGAATCAGAAGACTTGGACTTGAATCCTTGATCTGCCTCTTATCAGCAAGTCCTTTAACATCTTGGAGACAAAATGGACGTACAATGTGCCAATTGCTTCGCTAGGGGTAGGGGACACTAGACAGAAATTAAACAGTCCCTACTCACAAGTAGATGATATTCCATTGGGGGAAAAAATCATGTATGAAATATATACCAGGCGGAGCCAAGATGGCGGAGTAGAAAGATGCACATACACATAGCTCCAAACCCACAACCCACAGAACGGCTACAGGGGAGTAACTTATGGCGAATTCTGCACCCAGAGGCCACGGAATATTGGAGCGAGGGAGATTTCTGTTCCGGATGGACCTGCAAACCTCTCACGGGGGGTCCTTTGTGCTGCGGACTGGGCGCCGAGACGGGGAGCTGAAGGCAGCCCTGCAGTGGCCGTGGCACCGAGAGGAAAAGATCCAAGCGGGCTTCGGGGACGGGATCTCCAGCGGTCACGCAGGTCCCTCCACCCACAGAGGGACCTGCAAACCTCTCGCAAAAGGTCCGTCACGCTGCAGACACAGAGCCCAGCCCAGCCCAGACCTGACCACCTGAACTTAATCTCACACTGAATAGCAGCCCTGCTCCCGCCAAAAGCCCTAAGGCTGGAAGCAGCATTTGAATCTCAGTCCCCAAACACTGGCTGGGAGGACCAGGAGGTGAGGTGGGTGTGAGGAGAATATTCAGAAGTCAAGTCACTGGCTGGAAAAATGCCCAGAAAAGGGAAAAGAAATAAGACTATTGAAGGCTACTTTCTTGGAGAACAGACATTTCCTCCCTTCCTTTCTGATGAGGAAGAACAATGCTTACCATCAGGCAAAGACACAGAAATCAAGGATTCTGTGTCCCAGCCTACCCAAAGGCTCAGGCCATGGAAGAGCTCAAAAAGAATTTTGAAAATCAAGTTAGAGAGGTGGAGGAAAAACTGGGAAGAGAAATGAGAGAGATGAAAGAAAAGCATGAAAAGCAGATCAGCTCCCTGCTAAAGGAGAACCAAAAAAATGTTGAAGAAATTAACACCTTGAAAACTAGCCTAACTCAATTGGCAAAAGAGGTTCAAAAAGCCACTGAGGAGAAGAATGCTTTCAAAAGCAGAATTAGCCAAATGGAAAAGGAGATTCAAAAGCTCACTGAAGAAAATAGTTCTTTCAAAACTAGAATGGCACAGATGGAGGCTAAGGACTTTGTGAGAAAGCATGATATCACAGAACAAAGAGAGAAGAATGGAAAAATGGAAGATAATGTGAAATATCTCATTGGAAAAACAACTGACCTGGAAAATAGATTCAGGAGAGACAATTTAAAAATTTTGGGACTACCTTAAAGCCATGATCAAAAGAAGAGCCTAGACATCATCTTCCATGAAATTATCAAGGAAAACTGCCCTGATATTCTAGAACCAGAGGGCAAAATAAATATTCAAGGAATCCACAGAACACCGCATGAAAGAGATCCAAAAAGAGAAACTCCTAGGGACATTGTGGCCAAATTCCAGAGTTCCCAGGTCAAGGAGAAAATATTGCAAGCAGCTAGAAAGAAACAATTCAAGTATTGTGGAAATACAATCAGGATAATACAAGATCTAGCAGCCTCTACATTAAGGGATCGAAGGGCATGGAATAGGATATTCCAGAAGTCAAAGGAACTAAGACTAAAACCAAGAATCACCTACCCAGCAAAACTGAGTATAATACTTCAGGGGAAAAAATGGTCTTTCAATGAAATAGAGGATTTTCAAATTTTCTTGATGAAAAGACCAGAGCTGAAAAGAAAATTTGACTTTCAAACACAAGAATGAAAAGAACCATGAAAAGGTGAACAGCAAAGAGAAGTTATAAGGGACTTACTAAAGTTAAACTGTTTACGTTCCTACATGGAAAGACAATATTTGTAACTCTTGAAACATTTCAGTATCTGGGTACTGGGTGGGAGTACACACACACACATGCACACACGCACACATACATAGAGACAGAGTGCACAGAGTGAATTGAAGAGGATGGGATCATATCTTAAAAAAAAAAAAGAAAAATGAAATCAAGCAGTGAGAGAGAAATATATTGGGAGGAGAAAGGGAGAAATGGAATGGGGCAAATTATCTCTCATAAAAGAGGCAAGCAAAAGACTCATTAGTGGAGGGATAAAGAGGGGAGGTGAGAGAAAAACATGAAGTCTACTCTCATCACATTCCACTAAAGGAAAGAATAAAATGCACACTCATTTTAGTAGGAAAACCTATCTCACAATACAGGAAAGTGGGGGACAAGGGGACAAGCAGGGTGGGGGGGATGATAGAAAGGAGGGCATGGGGAGGAGAATGCAATTTGAGGTCGACACTCATGGGGAGGGATAGGATCAAAAGAGAATAGAAGTAATGGGGGACAGGATAGGATGGAGGGAAATATAGTTAGTCCTATACAACACAACTATTATGGAAGTCATTTGCAAAACTACACAGATTTGGCCTATATTGAATTGCTTGCCTTCCAAAGGGAAGGGGTGGAGAGGGAGGGAGGTAAAGAAGTTGGAACTCAAAGTGTTAGGATCAACTGTAATGTTCTTACCACTAGGAAATAAGAAATACAGGTAAAGGGGTAAAGAAAGCTATCTGGCCCTACAGGACAAAAGAGAAGACGGAGACAAGGGCAGAGAGGGATGATAGAAGAGAGAGCAGATTGGTCACAGGGGCAATTAGAAAGCTTGGGGGAGGAGGGGATAAAAGGGGAGAAAATTTGTAACCCAAAATTTTGTGAAAATGAATGTTAAAAGTTAAATTTAAAAAAAAAGAAAAGAAAAAAAGAAAAAAGAAAAAAGAAAAAAAATTAAAAAAAAATAAAAAATATATACCAAATAAATACAACGTAATTTCAAAGGAAAAGCATTACCTGATGGATTGATCAACAAAAGCCACATATAGAAGGTAATAAATGTAAAACATTTTATAAACCTCAGTTAATATTTATTAATATGAAAACTACTCTAAAGTCAGAATAAAATTAAAAGCACTTTGCTTTTAATTTTTGTTAAATTCCAGCACTCAAGCTTGATTCCTATACTACAGAAGGATTAAAGCCATTTTTCTAGTACTAAGTTAAAAGTATTTCTTTCTTCTCAACATTTGTACAGATTTAGGAACTACAGATGCAAATCACTAAATGTTGAATTATCTCTCTCTATACATATAGGCTACTCATAGTCAAGGAGATACTTTGGAAAAGAAAGATAGGCTCCTGGTGCTCAATGGAACATTATTTGATATGTTTCTTAATTGAATTTGGATATAGCAATAAGAAAACAGGAGAGGGTTGTATAAACAGATTAAAAATAAAGATGCTTCTTTCCTGAAATGGACAAATCTGTAAAACTGTAACAATATTTTCACAGTAGGAAGATAAATTATACTTGTAACAAGGATGTATAAGCAAAATATTTTAATTTTAAAATCTAAAAAAATCCAATTATAAAAAGCGACAGAAATAAACAGTTTGGAATATTTAAAAATATCAAAAAAAATCTACGTGTACATAGAGAGATAGGCATACAATATTTAAATAATTGATAAAAATTGTCCATATGACCATGAACTTTGAAATGCTAAATAATATATCCAAATGCCTCCTATTAAATGCTGTAACTAAGTCTTTCAAGTTTTTCAGGGATGAGAGAGATTTCATTGGTATCTTAACTACTGTTAAGATGCAGGCTTTACAAAATGACATAAAGAACAAATGAATATAAAGCAAATTTACAATCTAATAATTTTTTTTTAATCTATATCCCTTAAACCAGAGGTGTCAAACTTGAGGCCACTTGGCCAAAGGCTGACAAAAGTCCTTGTTCAAAGCAGATAAAAATGTAATTAGGAAATGTTTAATAAATTAAATAAAAATACAACAGTGGTTTTTGATGTCAATATGTCTCACAGAGTCCCTTTCTATTTGAGTCTGAAATCACTGCCTTCACTGAAACTTAAGCTTCAATAGTCTTTTAAGTATTCAAAGAAAACAAATATTAACAAAACTCAATATGTCCACAATAAGTAAAGATATTACACTGTAAAACAACACAAACTAATGAATGAAAATATATTAGGCCTATATATTAGGGTACAAGTAAAATCAGCTCTCAGGGAATCAGTTAAGAAGGGAAGCTATGGGAAAACTGGTTAATATTATCTTTAATTACGTCAGAATGCTGAAATAGTACGGATTAATGCCCACCTGTTCAATTTAACAAATATTTATTAAGCACCTACTATGTGAAAGAAATTGTATTAGCTGCTGAGAATACAAAGACAAAACAAAATACTCTCTGACCTAAATTGCTCTAGGGATAGCACAGAAGATAGAGTGCTGGTTCTAGAGTCATGAAGACTCATTTCCATGAGTTCAAATCTGGTCTCAGAGACTTAATAGCTGTCACTTAACAATATCAAGTTATTTAACCTTGTTTGCCTCAGTTCTTCATCTGTAAAATAAGCTGGAGAAGGAAATGGCAAACCACTTCAGTCTCTTTGCCAAGAAAATCTCAAATGAGATCACAAAGAGTCAGAAACAATTCAAAAAGGATTGAAGTATTACAGAAACATAGATGAGTATATACAAAATATATACAAATACAAATAAATTTGTTTGCTTTTTGTTGCTGTTTTTAATTTAATGATATCTCCTGATTTTGCATCACTTTATTTAGAATTATATCTCTCAATTATAACTATATGTGTGTATGTATAAAACCTCCTTTATAACAAAGCATACAACAAAAATAACAGCTAAGTAAAACTAATGCACATATCAATCAAGTCCAGAGTTCTGCAGTATTCTGAATCCATAATCCCTTACCTGGACGTGGGGTGGAAGGGGGTGGGAGGAGGGGGGGAAAAGGGTAAATGGGTTATCCAAGCACTTCTCTGGGTTAAGCATGGCTTTTAAAATTACAAAGCTATCAATTACTTTTGAGGGTATGGTTCTTTCCATTTATATGCTTGTCACTGCATGTACTGCTTTAATAGTTGTCCTTCACTTTGGGTAAATGAATGTAAATTTGTCCATAGTTTTCCATAATTGTCATACTCATTGCTTCTTAAATCACACTGATATCCTATTTTATTTCATGAACCACGGCTTGTTTAGCCATTCCACAATGGAATATCTGTTTTATTTCAAATTGTTTGCTGCTCTAAAAAGTCAAACTATAAACATTCTGGTTTAGGTTTGGATCTAAGTTCTTTTGGTCTTTTGCCTACTTCAACAATATACCAAGCAGTGGAATTCTCTGGGTCAGATTTTAATTCTTTTTTGTTTGCTCATCATTATTTTTCACTGACTCCCAGAATGATTGGAGTGATGTATAGCTCAACAAGCAGTGTATTGGTATGCCTACCTTTCTACAACCTCTCCAACAGAAACCAGTTCCACCTTTCCTCCTTGTTTCAAATCTATTAAATGAAAGTGGAAAAACTGACAATTGTTCTGATACACGTCTATTATTAAGATAACAGTAATAAAGCAGTTGAAATGTTCTCTAAGTTTAGTAAAGTACTTGATATACATTAACTCTATCAACCTTTGTAACAACTATTCTGTGAGGCAGGTAATCTGAATACTATTATCCACATTTTGCAGAAAAGGAAATAGATTCAGAGTGATTATATGACGTGTTCCATGTGACATAACCAGTGTCAGAGAAAGGTTTGAAATTTATATAACCTCCTCACTCCAAGTCCTGTGATCTTCCCATTATACTTGTCTCTTATTCTCATGAAGACTGAATTGCAGCCAACTGATGCTTCTAATTTTTATTTGAAAAAATTTATACATTTTTTTGCAAGAGTATTTAAAAGATAGACAGACAGACAGACAGATAGACAAATAGATAAAGTAGGGGAAAAAACAGGCAAGTTTTCTGTTTTTGGATATTTGAGTCATATATTATTGTGACTGATTGAATATAACAGTCAAAATCTTGAAAAATATTTTGTACAGACTGTTATTCAGGTCAAAAGAGGAAATTTATCTTCAGCAACATTAAAGGACCACTGGTTAAAAAGAAATCACTGAAAAGAATTGGGATTACATATTATTCATTAACGGCAAATGGTGGACGTAGAGTTGGATAGATGGACCTATGTTCAAGGCACTCAATTAACTTTAAAAACAATTATTTTCTGTATATGCATTAGTATTTAACTTTTAGAAAGGAAGAAAAATCACAAAAATTCAGGGGGTATAAAACAGGGGAGAGGGAGATTTTAATAGAACTAGTCAAGATTTCAAATGCCTTAAATGGGAAAAAAAAGAAACCAAAATGATTAAAGGAATAGAAAATAGCACACATAAGTAAAGGTCAGTGGAGATTTAGACTCAGGAAAGGTTTGAACAGTAAGTTTTCATGTAGGTGAAAAATTAAATACAGGTAGATTTCAGACAGGTAAATTGGACAAATCTGAATAATGATTACAAGATCTATGTTTAGATTTCTAGGGAAGTTTCAAAGGATCTGTCCTTGACTCTGTTCTATTCAATATTTTCACTAGTAATTTAGATAAAGATGTAAACACATGAATGTCAAATCTTTGCATGACATGAATCTGGGGGCATGATTAATATTTGTAATAAAAGAGTTGGGATAAAAATGATGTTGACTAACAGGAAGAATGGGTTGAATTCAGTAAGTTGAAACTTAAAGCAGACTAATATCAAATCCCACACATGTTTAAAAAATCAATTTTCACAGGTAAAGAATAGTTGTAATATCACCAGAAAGTTGACCAGGGTGTGGGGAAAATCTAGGTGTTTTAGCAGACTGTAAGTTCAACCTGGGTCAATAGTGTAAAAAGTCAGATTTTTAAAACGAATGAATAATATGCTACATAAAGAAAAATATAGAGGCAGAGCCAATACAAGGGAGGTAATAATGTTACTATACTATATTTATTAGACAAAATCCACAGTAGCCTAACTTAAGATGTGACATTTTGAGATGATGAAAATCCAGAATATTCCCAAAGAAAGATCAAGGTAGTAAGAGAAATCTAGAAAATGCCATTATGAAAACCAGTTGAAGACAGAATTGTTTAGGTTGTGGGGACTGGGGTGGGAAATAAAGAGACATAATTCCTGTTTTCATATATTTTAAAGGTTATCATGTAGAAGAGAGATTATTACTCTTGTTTTGCTTGACCCCAAAGAACTAAGCAAGAACCAATCGGTGGCAGTTACAAGAGGGTGGATTATTACGAAGAAACTGAAATACTGTTTTTCTTCTGGAAAAAAAGGGCAGAATTTGTACTGTCAGAGTTTAATTAGCTCTTTTTTTTTTTTAAGAAAAACTTTAAAAAATGATTATTGCTAGTCAACACTAGGATAAAGTGCAAAAGGTGATTTTTGCTGCTTCAATCATTTTATAAACTCATCTTTTAAAATCTTGCTCTCAGAGTCGAGTCTCTGAGCTCTGGTCCCTATACCAAAGAGGAAGGAACACCATTACTGCAAATACCTTTGCAAAGATTAATGAGGTAGGAGAAAATACAGAGACACAGACACACATACACAGACACAGACCCAGACACAGACACACAGACACACACACCCTCAACTCAACCTTATTGCTTTCTCTACCTACCATTTTTTTCTATTCCTTTTACTTTATTTTTTCAAATAAGTAGCAATGTTTTCTAATATTGTATAATCTCGATTCAGTCTGCTTAACTGTTTCAAAACTATGCTAAATTCATCACCAAAAGTTTTCTATTTTGAGAAGTCAGTTCTTCTTCCTAATTCTCTACTGCCTCAAGGACAAAATGCAAAATCCTCAGCCTGGTATTTAGTCTTTCACAACTTAGCTGCAACTAATGTTTTACATAACTCAGAATCACAAAGTTGTATGAAACCTCAAAAGCCATCTAATGAAATTTATTTTTTTGATAAATAATGGATTCCACAATGCTGTCAACCAGTAATTATCCAGTCTCTGTCTAGGTAGGTTGAGGATACCTGACTACCTTCCAAGATAGTCCATATGACTTTGGGAGAACTTGGCAACAGATAAGAAAATCAAATCTAATGATAAATGAATTCCCTGAAATAATAGCAAATTAGTGGTGAGTTGGAAGTTAGAGCTTAAGATGTCAGGATAACTGAAATGCCCCATCACCACATATATTTCCACATCAGCTTGAACAACTTTATATCTTCTTTCTATAAAAGTGTTTTATAGTACATGCAAACAATAATATCTCTTCTATTGCTGCCTCCATGAGCACAGGATAAATGCTTAATAAATGCTTGTTGCCTGTACCTTGATCATCACCTAAAGACTGTTAGCATAATTCCTACCTCTGTTTCTGGACTTCAAAACTGAATAGATTATTAATATACAATGTTATTTTACCCTATGTCCTTTTACCTCTTCTATTCTCCTTTCTATTAAGGAATACCCTTCCAGAGCTATATTCCAGTAATGGAATTTATCCCACCACATCTTAGCCATTCCTATGAAGTCAAATTTACCTTTTTGCACTGGGATCTTTGACTTGCATGTTATGTACAATACATGTGTCTATGCATCTACATTCAACATCTACATTTATTGTTGACATTTTTCTTGGATCTTGTCTTGTGTAAACTTCTAGATGTTTTTATCACTATATATACATATATTCCTATAGTATAGGTACTCCTTATATATCTAGCTTAGTATGTAAACACTTTCCTTTTCATCGTGGAGTGCTTCTACTTATATTTACAAATAACCGGACAAATATATTTTCCCCTGCTGTGATAAGGAACTATCTAGGGCTGTTCGGTCATTTTCAGTTGTGTCTGGCTCTTTGTGATCCATTCTGGAGTTTCCTTGGCAAAGATATTGGAATGGTTTGCCATTTCTTTCTTCAGCTCATTTTACAGATGAGGAAACTGAGGCAAACCAGGGTCAAACAGCTATGAAGAGTCTGGGGTCAGATTTGAACTCATAAAAATAAGTCTTCTTGACTCCCATTCTGGCATTCTATCCACTGCAACACCTAGCTGCCCATCTGAATTGTATTATTATATCGTATATTATTATGCAACAAACATTGCATGTTATTATATAATGTGCAAATATTCTCTATTATTTATATATCTATGTTTACATGTTTACATGTATACACAGATACATACATATACATTCACAAAACAGCACAGGTTAAGATTCCAAATTATGATAAAACTTAACTTATACCATAAATCAGATATCAAAAATCAACTCAAATCTTAGTATAGATAAAATCTTACTGGATTATCTTGAAAAAAACATCTACTTATATGGCGATAGTACTTTTTCTAGCCAAAGCAAATGAAAGCTTTTCATAACTGCAGAGCAAAAAGTACTATCAACTTGTCCATACAATTCAGTACTCTACCTATGCTTAACATGCACAAATAGATACAAAAATATATTTGCAAACATTTTTATGGTTTCTGATAGAAACTAAGCTGTTCTCTAAGTGAAATGCAGAGTAATTTAACTGCATACTAAAATTAAAGCACACCTTCTATGAGAAATAGAAAAACAAAGTAAAACATTCATTTGAATAAAAACATTATTAATTTTTTTATTAAATTGACATATATATGTGCAAAGATGTGCAAAGATTGAAATGAGCAGACCTGGTCCAACAAACAGTAATCTAGGTAAATAAAATAAGACTTCTCTAAAATTTTAGTACATAGTATATAGATTATGGGTCTGGTCCTTGCATTGTATAAAGTTAAAAAATAGAAACATTTTGAATTATAGGATTATAATTCCAATAAAATGTTCCGGTGACTCCATAAACCACAGAAGCTTCATGCTTGATGGAATGACAGCACCACAATTCATTGCTAACTTGTTTATTCTAATTGTTTAGGTGTGCAGTATCTGGGGTGAGAAATCCTTCCTTACAGCCATTCATTCATGGTTTGGGAAGGGATCTAAGAAAAATGTGTAATTTTACATACTATACTGTCTAAGTAAATGGTGTAAATTAAGGGTGCACTCAGATTTTCATTCTTAACACTAAATATTTTTAGTTCAGAGGCTTAACATAGGTCCCTAAAAAACAGTTCAATATGGTTTATTTCATTTGAACTTCTTTCTTTTTATGACATCTTTATTAAGGACAATTTATTTAATTTATAACAGTATCTAAGAATAATGGTACTTATAGATATTTTAATTTTTTAATGTTTAGATTTGACATGAACAAATGCATGCATGCATGTATGCATTTATTAAGCACTTACTATTTGTGTGTGTATATATATATGTATATATGTTAGGTTACAAGACTATAAATAAAAGATGTCATTTCATTTAAACTTGACCAAAATATAGACTGAGCCTTAAAATTGTATATTATTATGATGATTTTGGAATTATATACTTTTACATAAAAAGACAAATCACAGATGACTACACGATCCAATGAAACACACCCAGTTTACTAAAATTCTGAATCATGACCAAAATAAAATCATCCAATAATACTAAAGACTCATAAGGAAATGGAGACATTTTCACTTATTCTTTTCAACACATAGAAATAACTCTTATCTCATTTAAAATTTTATGGCCTGATTTTGCTACGACTAAATATACCAGAAAGCAAGTAAGCATGTAAGAAAGAACTGATTATGAAAAAAACAGAGGACAAGATATAAGACCCACATGGATTTGTGGGTGCCATAAATGTAGGATGAAAAATTTGAATTTTTTTCTTGCTTTGATAGCTACATCATGTAACATTTCATTCTTCTTACATATCTTGAATCCAAAGCAGATGATTCAAAGACAAATCTGGCATACAATCTGATAGTTAAGTCCACTCTGTAATAAAACTATTTCCTCACTTCAAGTAATGAACCTTTGAATGGGTATAACTTTAAAAAATTAACTTCTATCATTTTATGGATGTAGAGAACTCTGATAACAATGGAGAGCAGCGATTTCTCTCAAAACTTTCAGTGTTAAGACAGTTACCTAAGGTACTGAATTTGCCCAGGGTAACAGAGCCAATATATGTCAAAGGCAAGATCTAAACACAGATTTTACTGACTTCAAGGCTAGTTTTCTATCCAGGATGCCACACAAGGCATCACATAAGATATCTGCAGGTTATTCTGAGTTTCACTGTACATGGAGTGGTACTTGCCAATGCAAATAGAAAAAATATTATACTCTTTTACACAATTTTAATTTTAAGTTTAGCATAACAATAATCATCAACTTATGTTCCTGAAGTTTCAGAGTACAGTACACTACAGAGGTCAGAGAGCTCACCTCAGGGGCAGCAAAAGTAAAATTCGTAGGATACGTAGCAGGTCTGATGATGATAAGGGTGAGAATGTTAATGGCTGATATTTACTTATTGTTTCAAGGTTTAAACGGACATCATCTCACTTGAACCTCACAACAATCCTTTGAGGCTGATACCTTTGGCTGATACCTATTATTGACATCAGGGGCCTTCCTAAGGATCTATACAATTAATTGGGTTATATGGTAAATGTCATATTTCTTCCCATCATAATTTTACACTACACATAAATTCATTTACTGGACCACTTCATTTTAAAATTCTTCCTTAAATGTTAGTAATCTCTGCTAAAATAACTATCAAAAATGCCTTGGAACCTATGGACCACTGAGAGGAAAGCTAGATGAAGAAGATGGAAGCCCAACTACAGCATGGCCATGGACACAAAGCAGCGGGCTTTTCTGCACCAACTGTTTGTCAAGACTGATCGTATGCTCTTCCTAGATATCAACAGGCCTCCTCCTTCTAGACTGGGGGTTATTGAACTGG
Source organism: Notamacropus eugenii (assembly GCF_028372415.1). Lineage (NCBI taxonomy): Eukaryota > Metazoa > Chordata > Mammalia > Diprotodontia > Macropodidae > Notamacropus > Notamacropus eugenii. Next base: position 208,588,051 of record NC_092875.1, read on the forward strand.
GCAGGACTTTTCAGCTACATATGAGGATTTGCTCCCTTGCCCTTGAATCAAGGGTCTCTGACAGGTGATAAAAGCAAATCCTAGAATGGAAGATGTTTTGCCCCTAGACAGTTTGTATTGCAGCAAGGAATTATTTAAGCCAGTTAGAGCACTTTTGATACCTATCCTTTTCAAACCTGATTCTAATTTGCTTGGGTACTCTATGTACAGGGTAAACCGTGTCAAACAGGGATACACCAAAGAAATATAGATTCCAAGTATACTATATGAAGCCTGGGCCAGAAAACATGTTGTTTGCAGAATGAAAATATTGTAAATCCAGCATAACAGCCCCAAGCCTATGCTGAGTTGTACTGGGATGTTTTCTTTGAAGCAAATAGACTTAAGAGCTGATTTTTGTGTTAAAGAATCATCTCTGATTGTTTGTGCCACAGAGGCAGATAAATGCCAAAAAGACAGATACCTCTGTCTCTGAGACATTGTCCTGTATAGCATAAAGTTAATAGCAAAGTAATAAGGAGCCTCTGGTCCTGACATAAAATATAAAGTTATGCCGGCTTGATGCAAGCTTCATGATCTATCACCTGTAAATGCCTCTGATCACAGCATTAGTGTCTCCACTGGGGTGGCAAGAGTAGAGCACATGCCAGATCATGAGAGCCCTGCTACGCTGACAGAGGTATCATGTAAGAGTGTTATGTGGCTCTCTAGGGCCAGACCAGGTTGGGATGAGGTTAGCTACTGCTAACATTTAAATAATCATAACTCAAGTGGCAATAAACTGACAAACTTTAGTGTTAAAACAGAACTGAAGTTAGATCAGTCAAAGGTGTGACTGGAGACTATGTCTACTGCATACGAGAACATGATTTGACACTATAAATATTAAATCTGGAAAAGAATGCATGAATATACTATGTTGGAGCCTGTTTGGATATCCTTAACACTTATTTTCTTGGTCCTAGTAAACTAAGCAATGTCCATTCTGATTCAATATTAACCTTTATTTACAGTAATTTGAATCAAATGGACTTGAGTGATGAAAGCTATAGACTGCATTAACTAGCACAAGTGTTACTGAGGGCAGGAGATTTTGCTCCTTGAATAACTGTTAAAACTACACAGGTCAAGAAACAAACAGTACCAAACAGAGCACCTTCACAGATATTTACTGCAGTTCATTCTGTATGTAAATGGGAGCTTATTTTTAGGGACTCTCTTTGACAAGCCTTTTTCTTCTCAACACATTAACCAAAGAAGATTCAAACAACGAAAAGTGATCTTTACATACACATTTTACAAAGATTTCTAGAAAAAGAAATTTTAATTAAAAAGAGCTACTGAGAAAAATTAAAGTAAGCCATGTAACTATTTAGTCTTCATTCCTAAGGAACCTATTTCTTTCCCCAAGTCATTAATTAAGTTCTGCAAATAGGAACACATACCAGTTGCAAAGAGAAACACTCCATACAACTATACTGAGTCTCATGTAAAGTTACATATCTTCATTAAAATCCATTTGAAATTTCCAGATCGAAAGGATAATTGATACAACACTGACAATAAACCACATCTCTCTCAGTCTGAAACCATAGATATGAAGTCTCTAATATTCACCCAGAATTCTTTAGGGAGATTCTTGCCAAGCAGACTGTAGGCTCATTGATCTAAACTGAGGAGGGGGTGGGAGAAAAGGGAAAGAGGGAGAGAAGGAGGGCGAAAGAGAGAGAGAAAAAGATGGGGGGGGAGAGGGAGAGAGAGAGAGGGAGAGGGAGAGGGAGAGGGAGAGGGAGAGGGAGAGGGAGAGGGAGAGGAGAGAGAGAGAGAGAGAGAGAGAGAGAGAGAGAGAGAGAGAGAGAGAGAGAGAGAGAGAGAGAGAGAGAGAAAGGAGAAGGGAAAAGGTAGGGGGAAAATATTAATTTACCAAAGACACCTGATCCCTGAGATGTATGATTTACCTATTTATATATATATACAAAAACCAGATTATTTAAAGTCTTACCTTATTCAAATAGCATTTGCTCTAGAGCCTAAGCATATGGGTTTTGCAAAAATGAAAAAAGGCAAAGCAAATGATGAGTCCATGTATTATTTGTGTTGGAATATTTTATTTCTTTTGCTTTAGTTTCCACACTAGATGATAAGCTCTTGCTGCAGAGAAAATACCAAAGGGCAAAGACAGATCTACTGACCTGTGTGCTGCCTCCGATGCTTGGTGAGGGCATGCCGCGTCCCACCGGCAAAGCCACAAAGGTCACATAGGAATGACTTCTCGCCTGTTGCAACAATAAACAGATGAGGGACTGTGGAGGTCACAGATCATTAAAACATATCTATCAAGGCTTTCAGGGTTACTAATTCCTCCAATCAAATGTTTCCATGTAAATATGTCAAATGGGAATGAAATTACCACTGCGGTTTATTGACTGTGATAAAATCTGAAAAGCACCACTGAACATAATTACATACTTGTCAGACCCATAAAAATTAGCTTTATTATCAATGGAATGGTTTTGTACAACTTCATTTCTGTTAGATGTCTTCCAGATGGGGCTGCTTTATGCACTTGAACAGTTTTTATGCATATCCTGATTTTTTACAATTCCCATACATCTGGCCTTTCTGTGCTGAGTAAAGATTGCTCAGAAAAGTTAATATACAGTATATATGATTCTGTTTAAATAAAATATATTGAATTTACTAACAACTTAAGGATATGGAGAATTTTTTACTTGATTCGATCAAGGTCTTCCTTAATAACTTTCTACTTAATAATGTGAATTAAATGGTTTTCTTGAACATACTGAAGAGCTCATAAAACAATAAAATCCACATTACTCAGTATCAATGGCAATTAAATGCTGTTTATGTTTGGAAAACTTTCATGACATAAAGAAAGTAAATCTGGGGATTATAGAGAAAAAACAGGAAAACTCTTATTGTTCCTCTTTAATGATATTTCTTCATTCTATGCCACTGCAACAATTAGAGATAGATTTGGCAGACAGTATTTGTTAGAAGTGTGCGAATGACCGTTTTTGGGGATATTTTTATTCCAGCTAACACTTTGCCCCATGGTTTATAAATACAATATATCTTTCTACTGTAGCATATTTAGGCAATAAGTACTGGCAAGCTAGGCAGTTTCATCCCATAAGGCTCACGAAGAAGGGCATTATGGAATAATGATACTAACCTTGGAGAGATTCAATGAAATTATAAAATACTTTTCCAAGCACTAAATAAATCACCTTTACCTACTTTACTAATTTAGACATTTAATGCAACAAGTTTTGCAAAGGTTTCCACACATGCTGTAGAACTTGGCGGCGGGGGGGGGAAATAAGATCAAGATTTGGCTCCAGTCATTTTGGAATTATCATGGTATTTTTGAGTATGAGAAAAAAAGAAAGACCATATACCAAAAGGCAAAATGGCTCTCATTAAAAAGTCATTCCTATACCAGCAATTCCAAAGTTCATAGTTTAAAAGAAGGAAGTACAATAGTGACCATGTAAATATAATTATATTTAGCTCACGTTTCCAAAGTTATATTATCAAATTATTCATCATCATTATCACTAATATATGCATCTGAGCTAAAAAATATTGTTTCTGATAATCACTCTCCTTTTGGGGGGTCACATTTATTCCTTGATATCATGAGATCATCATAGAATCAGAGGAATAGAGTAGATGGGCTGTGAAGAATAAAGTTTAATTATAATTAAATATTCATTTAATTATTTAATCAATTTGAGTATAAATCTTTCTGAGTAGCTATAATATCAATTAGATAGCACTGAATACGGAACATCACAGAATAAAATTCACTCTAAAATTAAAATATTGATCTAATTCTATTTAAATATTATTCTCTATCATCTTACATATAACCATAGCTTAGGCTGTATAGGTAACAACTTTGGGTATACAGCACGCAGGGAGTAGTCTTAAAGACTAATGAGGGCATAGAATTCTTATTACTTTTGGAGAGAAATCATATTTTATTTTTCTACTTCTTCAACTTTAGTAACCTCAATTTGTGCCATGAAATATAAAATGTACATGAGCTACATGGCAAATGCCAGAAAATTGTACGTTAAGTTAATTCACTTTGCACATGTACAGTTTACATTTATAACTTTCTTATGTGTAAATATACATAACAATTTAATCCATACAGAAATGGTTTCTCATTTTTCATCTGATTTGATTTCAGATACATTAGTGACCTTGGTTTCATGACATATAAGATTTCATATGGGATATTAGTCTCTACTGTACTATATTTCACATCTACCTCTATGGTTTGATTTTTTTTGTAATCTTTGGTTCAATTTTCATTTGCTCTTTGGGGGGAGAGAAGGGAGGTGGGTGGGTACAGACAACTGTATTTCCATGAATATGTTTAACAATTTCATCATTATTTCTTTGGAATTGCAACCTTTAAACTTTTAAGAAAAACTAAAGGTACTATTTCACTTGGCATAGAAGAGGTTGATTTAACATGCTATGTTTATATGATAGCAAGGATATAATGGAAAATGGTTCTTTTCTTAACAACTTGAATTAGTTTCAAGTGTGCCATTTTGCATTCAAATGTAGAAAGACACGGAAACCAATCCTTTATTTTCTATTAGAAAACAGCCACTGTCCCCTATCTCTCATTATGGTGCAGACTACAAGACCTAACAACAAAAATCCATATTATTGATCTAGCCAAGTCTCCACAATTATTCTTTAGAAGGAAACGCCGACGATAAATTACATCTGCACTGGCTTTTCATCTGCTGTTCGATATAAGTGATCTCTCAGGGCAGGCTGGAGACCTTAAATCGTCAACACCCTTGTCAAAGAAGCTAAGGAGGCCTGGGCTTCCCACAAACTGCTTTAGAAGAACTTTTAACCTATAATTTCTAACAATAATATAGGTTTTTCAAAAATGTGGAGAACCAATAGAAAGGACAATTATTGCTTCTTCTCTTTCCCCTCAACAAAATTATCTGAAGGGGGTTTAAAGAAAGGATTATATATTTAAAACAGCACATAATGAGTGGCTGGTCCCTGAAAAAAAATCAAATTTTATATTTGTAAATAAGTATTACATTTCTACACTTTAAAAATGAAAACCACTTCTAAATGTCAGCTAGTGACAGGTCATAGAAAGGGAAAAATTATAAAGAATTTTGTGATTTAAATAACTGAAAATTATAACCAGTACTCCTATTTCTATGGATAAATATGAGAATTCTAGATCCAAAGTAAGATATCAACTAACAGTTCATATTTTACATAAATTAATATACCCACTGATGGAAAATTTGTAACTTTGGACTTTGAGGATTCTTGCTACTATGTGATTTTCTAATAATAACACAACCCAAAAATACTTTTTAAAATTTATAACTAAATTTCTAATTAGTTTGTTTCAAATGAATCTATGAGACTATAATAACAAAAATGCCATGATCAATTTCACATTTTTAGGAATAGTATGTCAAAAGCAATATGGTGTGGCCTAGAAGGATGACTGAATAGAATTTCAAGTCTAAGAAAATTAATTTTCTATAATAATTTGAGAATTATATCCAAAATATTAAAACCATATATATAAAATATACTTTTACGTGTGTGTATACATATATATATTATATTTCACATAAAAATTGTCTCATTTCTTTTTTTTAAAAGTAAGAAAGCACTTCTGAATCACTATTTCCTTTGGTATTTCATAGCAGAATTGGGGAGGGGAAGAGTTTACAATAATCCTAGATTAGTAATAAACAAATACCCAATTACCAAAATCTTAAGAACAAACCATTTAAACATGAAATCATTTCTATTGATTAACATGGGAATAATTAATGAATAATCTAGACTTTTATCTAACTCCACCCAACCTTCAAGCTAACAATAACGAGATTTCCAACCTGTATGAGTTCGGTAGTGGTCTTTCATAGCTGAGGCTGTGAGGAATGAATAATGGCACGTGGGCCAGGTACATTTAAATGGTTTTTCTCCTGTGTGGAGTTTCATGTGGTTGTTCAGGGCCCACTTCTCTGTAAAACTTCGATCACATAAGTGGCATGTAAATTTCCTGTGTGGGAAGACAAAAAAAAGAAAAAAATTATAATGTTGTATACACATGCCCTCATATAAAAGCTGAGAAAAGAAGCATGTTTTTTAAAGCTGAAGTGTGGTAAATGCACAGACTTTCGTGAAGAGAATTGCAGACCTGGTCTGTCATGTCTGTATAACCAGGCATTGATTTTTCTGTCGAGGCCTGGCACTTCAGCCATTTATTCTCTGCTTTGCGGTTGGGCCCAACGGGTTTGAAAAATTCTGTTACAGTCCAGTCACCCCTGAGGCAAATGTGAGAATAGATTTCACCTGTACAGGCCTACACCACTTATCCAGGGCATGGGCTGTCAGAGCAAAGGCTAAATGAAAAGCTATCCATACTAAACTACTCAGACAATCCCGGTGCTCTATGCTAGGCTGCTGAGGCTGCTGTACCACAGCCCAGGGTTGAAATACTGCTTGTAATAACACTGGAACCGAAAGAAACCAAAAGTGCTTCAAAACTGAAATGCACTCTATAAAGAAGCAAAAGATATTCTAAAGATGTTCCTTGAAAAAACTGAATTTCTTCAGGGTTATTAACAGGAAAGATAAAAGGTTCATTTTATTAATAATTTAAAAATACAATTTGCTATGTTGACATAAATACACTTGAATAATTCTGACATGAAATTACTTTAAAAGGCCATACCAGAACTATATGTTAGGACATATCCATGCTTATACATAGTTGCTGGACCTTCACTAACAAAATGCAAAAAAACAAAAAACAAAAAAACCCCAGTAAAATAAAAAGGTATTAACTATTCCAAGGAGTAATTAATCTTCTTTTTGTTTATATCCAGGAAATCATAGCCAATGATTATTCATATTTCTATGCTTTTATTTATATGGTTAGAGCAGTTTTGGCATTTGATAATGTGAAATCAGGGTCCCATGAATTCATACAATATAATAAGTAAAACAATACGTTAAAATGTATTTAAATTAAAATGTGTATATTACTGATAAATATTGTTAGAAAAGGGCAAAGTCGCATGAAACTGAGATTGCAACATTAGCCTTTTTCAGTCTGCTAATATGCATACCTCTAAACTGGCTAACATATTGCTTGCATTATGAAAGAAAAACCTATAGCTTTTAAAAGTGACAGAACAATCAAGAAAGAAATGAGAAAACATTTTGTATTTTTCATTGATGCTTATTTAAGAACAAAGAAAAAACATCAGCTGTTAACTTATATCTCTAATACACTTAAAAGCTATAGGGAAAATTTGAAAACTTAAAGAAATTAATTTTAGTCTAATTTTCAAAAATAAATGATTTCAAGTATATTTATGTGTGTGAATACACAAATCCACATAACATTTTATGTATCACTCAGAACTGTTACTGAAAATTTTTCACGAAAACATTAAGTTTAAGAGGGTTGATACATTAGACCTTGCACTGCAATGAACCCTTTCACTACACAAAGCTCTGAATGGCATGAGGGCAGATGTCACAGCAAATAATATTTTGCTATCCTAATCCCTATTTTTCACTTGCTTTGCTGTAAAAGGGCTTCCTTTGACTTATATACTCAAAACATGCACAAGAAAGGTTCCTAGGTTTTCTGTAAATACATCTCCCATAAATCTACCAAGAAGCCTCTCAGCTCCGGCAAACTTAATTTATAAAAAGGATTATTGATTTATTTTGTCTATATCCCAATTCTTATACAATATAGTAATATCACTGATATTCAATGCACTTATTTTCAAAAGTACACTAATAATTACTTTTTAAATGTCACATTAAAATTAACTTGATTCAATTCTGAATCCATAAAGGTACATATCTATCAAGACACATAAATACACACATGTTGAGTACAGGCATTCAACTTGCTTTATTGTTTGATTACTGCTTAGTGGTACTAGCGAATGACAAATATGGCTAAATACTTCCAAATGCACTGTAAAAAAAAATATCATGTCAGTATATCTCTCAGACAGGTCTTCATGCATTTCACATTTCAAAAGCATTACAGCGATCTTATTTCTAAGATAAATACCTCTATCTACTTATTTCCTCATGTATTTATTGTGGGTCTATCTAACCTTCTACCACACAACATAAATTAGAAGGTTAAGTAGATGCTATTTTTTAACAAATAGTTTCTCTGAACTATACTACAACTTTATGAATGACAAAATAAATCCCTCATTTTTAAATCTACTGTGACGGACATTTTAACAGTGTTATATCCAATGGACTTCAATATGCACTCTATTATTCACACACAATAAAAATGTTAAACTGATGCTTAGCTGTTTTAAAATGACAAAAAACTAGACAATTCAGAATTTAGGCAACTATTCCATCTTAGAAAACTGCACTGTTAATGTGTTTTATAATTAACAAAAATTTTTTCATGTTAGTATTTTAATGTTTTAGTTCAACAAGCATTGAACTGATTGTTTTATGGTTTACTATGTGACATGTTTTTCACATGTGTTTCTTAATAATTACTTCAGAACATCAGTGGCAGAATTTTTTTTCAGCTAGTCAATGATTAAACTCTCAACTACCTCAGTTTTCCAAAATGGTGGGATATATATCCTGTGGAGTACATCAATCTCTGGATGGCATGGGGGCAATGTTATCTCAAATGCTGACTCTCACCAGCACTGCTCATAACCTGCACTATAACGTTCTTCAGGTCCCTGGAGGCAAAGGTAAACAGAGCTTCTTCTGCTCTCAACTTAGAAGGATCAGGTCGTAGCAACTACGTAAATTTATTGAGAAGCCTCCCAACCTGGACTAGTTAAGTAAAGTCAGAATTCTAGTAACAAGTCACAGGTTACCTTACCACAGGGAAACCAAATCATATTTGGAGGCTGAAGAGAAGGTGCCAGAGTAAAGACCAAAGGCTCTTTAGAGAGCTAAAGCAGATTAATAGAGAAAGATCCTACAGAATACGAGAGAGGATTTTAAATAAGGAGTGATCTGGGTTCAAATTTTGCCTGTGGAATTTATTAGCTGACCATAGACATGTCACTTATTTAATCACTCTGACTGCATTTCTTCATTAATAAAAAGTAGATAACCTATCCTGCAGGTATGTAGGAGACTCACTGAGAGTCTCAAATGGGACAATGATTATAAAGTGCTTTGCAAACCTTAAAATGTTTTGTATATAAATGACAGTACATTTGAGAAACAGAGACAAAGGTAGCTTGACTTGACCATAGAGTATTATGGAGGTGAGCAACGTGTAAGAAGGCTGGGACAACAGAAGGGGGCAAGACTATAAAGAATTTTAAATGTCAGAGGAGTTTCTATTTGATCCCAGAGAGAGAGGAAGCCATCAGAGTTTATTGGGTAGAGGATTGAAGGAAGGAAGAGAAGATGCAATGGGCAGGAAGCATTTTAAGAAAATCACTGTGACAGCTCTAAATGATGACAGAATGGATTGGGGAGAGATTGGAGGCAGGTGATTCTAAAGTTTCTAAAGAGTCTAGGTTTTACTATACACAGATATGTGTAAGTTAATAAACCAAGTCCTCTTTTTTAGGAATTTCTTTCTCTAATACATTAATGAATCCAAATCTGGGTGATGAGAAGACTGGAGAATGAATGACTTAATTTGTCCACAAAGGTGGATGAAATGGTGTCGGTGGTTTGTAACAGTTTCTATAAATACTATACCATGCATTATGTGATTTTTCTATTTTTCCTGATCCTGCAAAGATTAGCTGTCCCAAATTGGTCCTGCTCAAGATGCTGATGCTTCTTCTGCTTTAATAATAACATATTCACTTATTGTAGCATAAGAGGGTAAAAAGAGAAATGTTTTTATAAGTTGTAACAAAGTTCTGGAAAAAAATTAAATAAATGACTAAAATGAAACTTCTGAATCATCCCTGTATTTAATTATCCATATAAATTTCTAATATTTACTTTAAGAAAAGGTACGATTTCACTGGCGTGAGTACTCTTTAGTTAGACCAACACCTAATGCTTTGTCCATACCACAAACTCCAATCATTCCATCCTTCTCGCTTCTACCAGTTCATCACTCCTACCCTAATATCAACTTTCATCTGTTCACATTCTTGGCCTTATATTTAATAAATTCAACAAGATATCTTTCACTCTACCTTAAATCCTCTTTGTCCTTCTAACTTAATACTCTTTTTACTTGCCCTTCCATCCCCTCCAAGAAACCTCTCCATCTACCTGTGGCTCTGCAGGGCTTGTCTTGCCTGGGCCCTTCCATCTTGCTACAGATAAGCCCTCTGAAGCCACCTACAACTCCACAGAGTCTGCCCTACTCTTGCTCCAGTAATGTCCCTGGACCCAGCATCTATTTCGTGACACATACAGTTGCCCAATGCCTGGGTCACCTCAGGGAAATCTTCAGTGGACAATGATAACCTGCTTGAACTCATTCCTCAATGATTAATACACGTATACATCCACTATGTTGAACTCAGTGATTCTGAAACCTGAAATGCCATTGTTCAAATCCCATTTGCCAACCTTCACTGTCACTGTTTACTCCCTCATTCCTATCCCCCTCAACCCAATCTCCCAACCTCCCACCCTAAAGTTAAGTAACCTTTTTGTTCAACTCTCTGGAATGCCTGCTCCATAGGTGAAAAACTATTTCATCATCAATCTTTTCTTACTTCCTCCATTTTCTTGCACTCACTGAGACCTGGCTCTGCCTTGGTAATACTTTTTCTACCAGTGGTTGCACTTTTACTCAAACCTCTGATTCGTTGGTCATGGTGGGGGAGTTGGAGTATACCTTACTCCCCACTGTCAGTTTCAAGCTCTTCCTCTACCATGATTATTCAGTAATCTTTCCTACTTTAAGGTTCATTTAATCCATATTTATTGCCCAATTAAGATTCTGGTAGCAGTTGTCTACTGACCTCCAGAATACACTTTTTTTCTTACTCACTGAGTTTACTGCCTGGCACATAGGTTTTCTCTCCTCCCCAAATCTCCCCTCATACTAGGGTGGAAATACTTTAATGTACATATTAATACTTTCCCCCACTACCTTTCCCAATTCCTCAACTTGTTCATTTCCCAAGTCCTAGTCTTCTACCTTGACACAGATATACATGGAAACAGCAATAAACAGCCTTAATCTTTCTGTCACCTGAAAGTGTTTCACATACAGCTTCATTAACTGTGAAATTTCCTTATCTGATCATAAACTGCTGCTATTCCACCATTCCCTCTTTATCCTCACTGCTACCTCTCACAGTTCATTCCCAGTCTGCCAACACTGCACTGGACACATTTCCTCCCTTCTCCATATTGAACTCCTAGTCTTGTCCTCTTCCCTCAAGTCCATTGCCTTTTTGGGTAAAGGGTCATTCAAAGATCTTACCCTTCCAACCAAGCCTTGGACTATTCCAGCTATTCACTACCTTCATTCCTACTGACGTGCCATTGAATGAAGCTGGAGAAAATCACGACCGCATGCTGACTGGTCTACTACAAGTATATGTTACATAATCTCAACTGGGCCCCCACTTCTATGTAAGGCAATCTTTTCATTCTTCCCTAATGAATTCATTATCCCACTCACCAGACTGGCTTGTCTAAATCTTTTCATCCCTCCTCAAAACCTCCCACGTATATTCCTCTCCCCCATTCTCAAAGCTGAGAATCTTGTCTTATATTTCACTTCAAAAACTGAAGTCATTACCAGAAAGAGCTGCTTTCCCCCTCATATTCCCCAATTCACATCCTTCAGATGATATCTGCCACTATCTTGTACTTCACCCTTGTTTCAGATGAAGAGGTAGCCTTTTCCTTGTCAAGGCTAACCCTCTACATGCCTAAGTGATCTCATTTTATACTGTTTTCCATAACAGATTGTCCCTTCTATTATCCCTATTCTATCACCAATCTTCAATATTTCCCTTTCTGTCGACTTCTTCCCTACTGTCTACAAATATTCCCATATTTCACCAATGCTCCAAAAACTTGATCCATATCCTATATCTCTCTTTTATAGGTAAACACCTTGAGAGTCTGTGGATAAAAGAATTCTCTCTTTCCTTTGCTCTCATTCTCTTCTTAACTCTTTGCAGTCTGACTTCTGACCTCATTCAAAGGAAATCATTCTCCCCACAGAAAATTTCTCTTACTTGCCAATTTAAAGACCTTTTTGCAATCATCATCTTTTTTGACCTCTCTGAAGCTGCTGACTGTCAATCACTTTCATCTTGATATACTGTAGGTATTCAGAAAGATTGTGTTTGTTCTTCATTGCCAAAGAAGACCAAGCCATCAGAGAAATGATGACATGACTTGCATTTGACTTGGTTTTGGGAGGGCTGTGCAGGTCACCAGCCTCACTTCTCCTCCAGAGCCATCTGGATCCAGGGACCAGATATTCATCAGGATGACTGGAGATGACTTGATTATCAATAGTAACTGTTGCTATTTCCCTCTTAGCCTGATGTCTTTCTTTTTCTTGGCCTCATTAAAGGGGCCATGCCCTGGCTACTTCTTAAACAAGCCTATTCAATGAATGGGCGTTACCCCACCCTGAGTACCTGCAAAGACCTTGGCCTAAAGGGCCCAAGGTCTCCCAGTGCATCCTGGATCATCTCCAGTCATCCTGATGAATATCTGGTCACTGGATTCAGATGGTTCTGGAGCAGAAGTGAGGCTGGTGACCTTGCACAGCTTCCCTCACTCAAAACAAAGTCATGTGAAAGTCATGTTATCATTTCTCTGATGATATGGTCTTCTTCGGCAAATGAAGGATGAATACAAACAAAATTGCTCTTTCTCAGTCACTTTTGCACGGTCTTCATGTAGATCAAGCCTAAAAATCATGAGTATTCCCCAAGGTTCCTCCTCCATCTCTTTTCCCTCTACATCATTTTGTTTGGCAATCTCATCAACTCCTTTCGATTCAAAGATTATTTCTAGAAGAATGGTTCTCAGAATTATTTATAAGGTCCTAACCACTCCTATGACTTCCAGTCTCCCATCTTCAGCTGTCTATTGGACATTACAGAGGAGATGTCCTGCTGACATCATAAACTGAACATGTCCAAAGCTAGGCAGTCCCCTATATCTAACTTCCTTATTATTGTCCAGGGCACTGTCATCCTCCCAGTCATACGGGCTCTCAACTCACTCTTCATTCTCTCCTACCATCTCCCTGATAATCATTGTCAAATCATATAGTTTTCACCTTCATAACATCTCTCATATATGCACCCTTTCTTCTCTAATACTGCTATAAGCCTGATGCAGCTACTGCAACAGCCAAAGACAGACTGGAATCAGATCCAAAGTTCTACAGAGAGCACAGCAATAAAACTATACCTTAATCTAAAAGAAACCACCTTTTTAAATAATTATTTTATTTTAAGTAGCAAGCATTTATGTTATTTCCCTCCTAAGGCGCCAAAACCCACCACATTGGGGAAAAAAAAGGGGGGGGGAGGGGGGTAGATTAAACAAATAAACATAGTCAAGTGAAAAACATTTCCACATTAGTCATGTCCAAAATGTCTGCCTTATTCTCTATCTTGAGTACATAACCTTTCTGTCAGGAAGGGAACAGAATGCTTTATATTAAGTCATATGGAATTGTAATTAGTCATTGCAATGATCACAGTTATTAAGTCTTCCAAGTTGTCTATTACACCCCCGATGTAGTCAAAGGACACTCTATCTTTTAATTCAATGCTTTTTCACTGGTTATCTTTCATTTCTGGAATATTCTTCCTTCCCACCTTTTCCTTCCTTCAAGACTGAGCTCAACTCTGGCCTTCTTGAAACACCTTTCACAGTTTTCCCTGCTATAAATGACAAGAAACTTGAGTTCAAGGTCAATTTAAGAAATTAAGCAGAGTCACACTGATAGTAAACAAAAGCGGGATATACATGGAATCTAATTTAAACCCTATCATTATTTTTGGTAAAAAATAATCCTATTCTCTTCCACATCTACAAATCATTTACGATTCATTTATTCTAAGTACCTAGAAAATAGCACCCTCATACTATGGATTCTAAAAAGGATTAAAGTACAATGACAGCTAGTTAACAATGATTTTATGAACCTAGAAAAGGCCAATGTTTAGCCTTGATACTTTCTAAGAAAGAAACTAAAAACAAACAAAAAAACTCCAACAAACCAGAGTATGAAAGAAGGATGGAGAAATGGAAGGACAAAAGGAGACAGGAAAGGGAGAAAAAGAAAGAGTTACAAAAGGGAAGACCAGAATTAAAGATTTTAGGGATGGCAGGTCCTCCTAGGATCTGGCACAAAGTTCAATTCCTACATTAGGAATAACAACATCTACATCATGACAAATGGTTATCCAGGCTCAGCCTGAAGCCATCAGTATCTTCTTCCCCAAGTATCCAGTTGAAATTTGATTATTAGGCATTTATACCCATTGTCCCAGGGCAAAACACAACAAATCTAATTCTTCTTTCACGTGACATCCCTTAAAATACTTGCAGATGGCTAGTATGTCTCTGACTTCACTGCTTTGAGGTTTATATCCTCTGGTCCTTTAACTATCCGAGATGGCATGGTTTCCAGACCCCATCGGACAGAAGTTCCTACCTTTCATAAAATGTAGCTCTACTGAATACAACAATTCAAAAAGAGGGTAGGTTGCCCTTGGTCTATCCCACAGTGATTTGAAGGACTTCAAATTTCTGTCATACTTCTAACCTTGTCCAAAAAACAAAAACAAAATGAAAGAAAAAGAAACTTGGTTTGGCACCATGTGTTCTTGGTAAAGTCACCTAGGTTGGGTTTTCTCCAAACTAAATTCTTATACACTGTTCCTTAAGAAATAGTTTCCATAATTTTTTCAAGAATCAATCATAAACTCACAAAACTAAAGATTAGATAATCTAGATTTCTCTTTTTAAAAAAATCAAGAGCCATTTTCTACAGAAGGGCAGAGTAGCATAAGTCTAACAAAGTAAAGGCACAAAAGGCATAAGCTCCAAAAATGTTTCCATATTGACAGTGATGCCTGAACTATTCAAAATAACAGCAAAATTTGAAGATTTCTATAAACTGAACTGCTACTAAACCGGAAGAATGTTATTCTATGAAGAAATAAAAAGGAAGATGATAAAGTATGAGTGATATATATGAGGATAGTATAAACACCTATGATTAGAACGCTTACTTACTAAATTCAACCTTTTAAAGCTCAAGTGTGGCTTCCTGATGAGTTGGAAAAACCTCCCTGGTGGGCTTTTATACACTTCACTAGGGAATCAGCTACTTACAGCCAATAGTCTTGAGTACATTTTTGTCCTGAACAGGTGCTAATTAGCCTAATTAACAAGCTAGATACTTGTTAGCTAGCTGGGGAGGGGATTTAACCTTACCCTTGCCAGATCCTAGGAAGTACTCGCCACAGCTTGTCTTAAATCCCTTATTAACTTACATGTTGCTCATGTTCAAGAGGCTGAGAAATATTTTTTTCTGGCCCTTCTAAATAAGCATCAGAAAGCACAATTTTTTCTTCCCATTAAAGGGAGGTTGCCATGAGTTCCTAAGAAGGGAAAAAAAATTCACTATAAAGAATAGTCAGTTCATAAGTCAAGCACTTTTGTCCATCACAAATACCTTAATACATGTAATCCTTTCAGTTAATTCTACAATGCTGAAAATTCTCCTCCAAAACCTTAAAGTTAAATAAAATCATTATGTAGAGTTGCAGATAGAATTCACTTCCTTAGTCTGTATGTCTTGTAAATAACAACATACCTCAAGAGTTTTCTAGACTAGACACTAATAATTTTTTAAAACTTAAGATGGATATATATTAACCAGGAAATCTGGTATTTGAGTAGCTATTGGAAATTTGGTATTTGAGTAGCTCTTTTCAATTCCTATCAATCAAGTTTTCACAAAAGCAGTTTGCTTCTGAAATTATTCACCTCATACTGCTTTAAAAAAAAACGCGAAGTACAGGTGCAAGAAACTAGAGGACACATCAGGGCCACTGTAGTCCCAACCATTCCCGTTTCTACCAGAAATTCACCACCACTACACTTCCAACTGTGTTCACAAAACTGCAGTGGCAGAAAAATTCCAGCAAATTTACTTATCATACAAGCTAAATATCTAAAAAGCTGATGTCTAAAATAAGCATCAGAAAATGAAGTTTTTATCAATACAGGTGAAGTGGAAAATACCAGATTTATCCACACAGTGTTACAAATAGCAATGCCAAATCAGGGACTGACAGGCATGTTTTAATGTGACCTTCCTTATTAACAAAGGAGTTGTTTTCTTAGTGTGTGTGTGCGTGTGTCTGTGTGTGTGTATGGTGAAAGTGGTTTAAAGAAGAGGGAAGCTATCAAAAAAGATTGTAGCCAATTTCAGGGTTTGAGAGTAGACAGAATTATCCAGTTCATCATTTTATCTAAAGGTTGTCCAATCTCCCTTTTTCTCTACTGGTAGTATTCCTCAACATTTCTTCAAAGTACTTGCTGAATATGCTTTTTATTCTAAGCTTAGGAGTAAGACTAGGGCTAGATATATGAATCTGGGAGTCATCCCATAAGGTGATCAAGTAAGATGGTGCCCACCCTATGCCTGCCTCCTTAACTTCCTATTAGTACTCCATTCTCCAGGGGCCATCCCCCTGACTACCTTTTAAAGAGGCCTATTCATTGAATGGGCATTACCTCACTTTAAGTAAGTACCTGAAAAGGCTTTAGTCTAAAAAGCCAAGGTCTCCCACTGCATCCTGGGCCATCTCCAGTCAGCCTGATGAATATCTGATCACTGAATCCAGATGGCTCTGGAGGAGAAGTGAGGCTGGTGACCTTGCACAGCCCTCCCTCCCTCAAAACAAAGTTAAGTGCAAGTAATGGTTCTCTTCAAAAACAAAGGACAAACACTACTCTATATATATACACACACATACACACACACACAGATATATATGTATGTATGTTCTGTATTGAAACTAGATTTTCAAGAATATTTTCAATCCCTTCAACACAGTAGTGCTACTCTTGGCAATGGAAGCTTCAACGAGGAAATGTAACTATTTTAATATTCTTAAACTATCCTTATATGCACAATTTTGAACCACATTATACTTTTACATTTTATGTTCTTCATTCAATTGTCATTCTAGTTCTTCCTTCATTAGGCGTATCAATTAATCACTCAAAAGTCTTTAGGTAAAGACAAAAGAAATGCAGGATAAGACCAAGGCCTCAAAGAGTTTATAATTCAATTGTATGGATAAGAAACAATTAAAGAACAATAAAATGCTAAACTGTCAGCAAGATAAAGAGGGAAAGTACAATAGATGAAATTCACAAATGACCTAAAGGAAAAGAGAAGACCATACAGAAGAGGTACACAGTAGCTATTCCTCAGAGTCCAGCTGCAATCCTAAAATAAGGACAGTAGGAAGGAGAAGGAACAGATACAGACACAAAGGCAGGTGAAAGCACAGAATATTTAGGATTTAGGTTAATCTGAAAGGCAGAATTCTTGGTAATCCACAATTCACTTACTGGCTCCCTATTATCCTAAACCTCCATTGAACTTTGTCAATAGACGTTGATTAAGCATCCACTACGTGTCAAGCACTGTGTTCAAACACTGGAGATACAAAGAAAGAAAAATTACAATCCTTGTTCTCAAGGATCTCACAATCTAATGGGGAAAACAAGGTAAAAACAACTATACAAACAAGCCATATACAGAATTTTAAATCCCCAGGGGGGAGGCATTAGAATTAAGATAAATAGGAAACAATCCACAGAGGAAAGCGACTAGTTTAAATCCTTGTTCAAAAAATTGGCCATGATGAAGTATGTTACTTCATCTAAGTCTCAGTTTCCTCATCTGTAAAAAAGTTATTAACATTTACACTATCGACCTCACAAGGGTGTGAGAAACAATATTGAATAATCCTGAAAATTATGATTTTATTATTTGTCATTATTGTATTATATTATTGTAAGTTATTATTATTATTCTCCTAACTTCATCAGCCCCCAACCACATTCTACTAGTTATTGCCTCACTTCCTATATTTCACACAATCCAGTGGGAAGGAGCTCCCTTAATTCCCATATTTGTCATCTCAAAACTATCTCTTCTTCCTCCTTATTCTTGGAGAAGACACAATTCTCCTTCTAGTTTAGTCTAATGCCCCTTAAATGTGTACTTGATCTCATCATCTTTTTTGTCTATTCATGTCTATACCTCTTCACTGGTTCCTTCTCTACTCCTAAAAATTTCACTCAAGTCTTCAAATGCTTTAAAAAAACAAACCACCACCCTCCCTTTGGTCTTCTGACTCCCTCAAGGTATTACACCTCCATGGTAGACAGAATCTAAATGTACGGAAAGAAATGCATTCAGTGGATAGGAACAGTTCCAACTTAAAAAATTCCTCCTACCAAAAAACAGAGACACTGTTCCCTCTTCTCTAAAACAATTGGATTGGCTAAGGTAGAGACAACACCTTCAACCAGATGCTAGGCCCTTGTCTTCTACAGAGAAGTGTTCTAAGTTGTCTAAATACTTTAGAAGCACTTGCCTGTAAGAAAACAACACATTTTTTAGAAAGAAGTGAACACTACACAAAGTCCACAAAGGATGGATGGTTTGGGGGGAGATGATGGAGTCAAGTTTTCATTGGTCAACATAAGGCATCAAAGTATTAACTTGGGGGTATTCCGCCTAACTTTTCTTGGAGATTATAATACATAACTGAAGACCTGTCAGTCCACCTTTATCAGGGAAAAGTTTCAGCCAATGAGACCCTTCAGACTGAAGCAGAGATGGCTAAAATGGCCCTG
Source organism: Notamacropus eugenii (assembly GCF_028372415.1). Classification (NCBI taxonomy): domain Eukaryota; kingdom Metazoa; phylum Chordata; class Mammalia; order Diprotodontia; family Macropodidae; genus Notamacropus; species Notamacropus eugenii. The sequence continues at coordinate 208,606,978 of NC_092875.1, forward strand.
AAAAGATGAGTGTGAGATGAGAGGAGACTATAAAAACAGAAAGAATTTCGAACCCAATGAGAGTAAGACACTATGTTAATGGAATGGGAAGATCTTTTCCACCCATTAATAGACCTATGTGACCTTCTTTGAGCTGGGGCCCAGCTGACTGCAGAGATAGAGCCTGAGTCACAGGGAGTTTGAGCCTATGGTAGGAGGAGCTTGCTTGAATGGATGGAACACTAAGAATGGAGCAGGAAGAGAGAGTGAGGGAAAGCTGGGAGAGAGCTAGGCAGAGCTGAGGCAGAGCAGCTAGCTTGAGTGAGAGAGGGAGGAATTTCACCTAGGGGAGCTTATTTGTGGGAAGGCCTAATGGAGGGAAGGCTTGGTATAATGTTAATGGAAATGAAGATCTTCCCCACCGATATCCCCTTATATGGAGCCCAATGAGGGAAGCTTGATTAGGGGAAGCTTGCTTGCCTGAAGACTTTCACACCTTTTGGTAATAAGGCCCCAAAGCACATGTGTTGAGATGCTTTCTGGCTCCATATATATTCTCCTTAGCATTTTGCTTAAGGGGTCATTCATTGGAAGAGTATTCATGAGATTTGACCGTGTAAGTCTCTATGTAGCCATTAAGGAGGCCACAGCTTTGAAAACTCAGATGTTGGTGCTTCTTATCTGTGGTAACTATGTATGTATGTAATGGTCAGACAGCTGGATCTGTCTGTTGATCTGTGATGCATGTATTGTTTATGGTCAGACAGAAGTCCTGCCAGGTCTTTATGCTATTTTCTCTCTAATTTCTGTTTGTAATTTCTGTTTATATTTTCTCTGAAGTTCATGGTGCTTTTTCCCTGAACTAAGTGAATGATATATGTGTTTGATTAAAGATGGCTGACCCCTTAAAAGTTGCTTTCCTTTAAGAAAAGCAGGTCCAAGAATGTGTACTAGTAGGTTATCCTGTGTATGGTAGGGTACTTGTTTTTACATTTGGGCATGACAGTGCTCCCTGGATTGGTGATGTGTATAAACTTCTTTGTTACCAAGGGAGTATAATGTAGGGCAGATGTCAGCTCAGCACATTATAGATCCATCACTTTGTCAACTACATTCATAGCCCAGGAATTCATTAATTATTAGAAATTTCTCATGTTGATTGACGCAATTTCTTCCTCAGTAATTATTATGCACCTGACCATTCCAACCATACCTACCACTCCTAACCCAAAAATACATTATATATCACCTCCCTGACGCTCCCCATTTGCCATGACTATTTCTGTTATTTGTAAAGTCTGCAACATGAGGCATTAATAATAGTACATAAGCCCACTCACTAAATGTGCTTGAGAAAAATAACAAGAAATTATAAATATGTCACTTTCTTATTAGCAGATGTGCCTGGTTTTAAGGTAACAACAATGTACCCTGAAGATCAATTTATGATCTGCCATGTTTTAATAAACTGATTTTCATGTATAGCTAAGATAGATATCACTACTATGACCAGCTTACAGAATGAAGAAAAAAATGCAAGTACTAAATCAGCTGAAGTAACGTTCATACTCTTTTTAAAAATTAATTTATTATGGATTAAATATATAGAACTAGCATATTAGTAGAAACTGACCATGAGCCACAAACTTCTAGGCCAAGTCAGATACCCTGTCATAATCAAACTTATAAAATAACCATGATTTCTACAGAATATATAAAGGCATAATGGGAAGTTTATAATTTATAATCCTATGTGGTGTTATAACATTATGTCAATTTTATAACATTAATTCAACCACGGGTTTTTATAATATACAATCACTTAAAATAGTGTCATATTGTACTATTATTTAAAGCACATAGAAGTATGTTTCATTAACACTGCTCTATGAATTTTTACTGGTACAAATATATATTATAGACAAACACTGAACATCTGTATATAATATTGATGATCCAAACTCCTTTACACTAATAAAGCTTACAGTTTCATTTGAACACGGTTGTACTGTTTTTTACATATCATGGATACAGAGGGGATCTTTTGGGTCAGATGGCACAAGTGCTAGAATGTAACAGAGTACAGATACATGTAGTACCACATTCTTTATATCTCATGTTGAAGTTGAATACACAGATAATCGTACATTAGAATATACATACAGTATACATAGAACAGCACAGTCATAAAATTACTGGACACAGACTGGCTCTTCTCTTTATTGTGCATAAAACAGATCACCTTGTATTCTAAAAATGTTCAACTGAATCCAGCAAAGGTTTATTAAATGCCTATTATGTGTAAGACAAGGTGTTGATAAAATAAAAATGTTACATATGAAGAATTAACTCTTAGATTTTAAAATATAGCATATATATAAGCCTTTTTTTTCCTCTTGGGCTTTTACTGGATTTTTCAAATGGTCTAGTCATGTTTTCTAAAAATCCCTTTGGCAGGTATACTCTGCACTCAGAGTGATTTCCACACACACACACACACACACACACACACACGCATGTGTAGGAGCTAGAACAATGTATGCATGCATATATGTACATATATGTGTATATATACACATACACAAATACATATACAGAAGAATTTGAAAATATAAAATTTTCCCAGATTTGAATTGGTATTGATAAGTAGTTGGTAAGTTTTGGGGAAAGATAACAGGTACAGATACAATTCAAGTGACTAAGTATTCTGATGCCACAGAACTGGAGAAAAGATCAGACAGCACATGAATGAAAAGATCCAAAGACAAGGGAAAGAACTTTTAAATCTTATGCTTCTATCAATGAAATTCTTGGGAAGTACATAATCTACTGTTCCTATCAAACTCTTATATTATTAAAACAGCCAACACAGACATATCTAGAGTGGTTTATCCCTCTGATGCACTATTCTAAATAAGTCTTGAGCTCATGTTACCTCTAGTTAGAGTTAAACATTTCCCTTCATTTATATCTGAAATCTACAATAAAATTGAGAGCTGTTCAGTGCATACAATGACAATGAGTAATTCTCCATATTTATGTCTTACATTCCCTAACAAAGGGCATTTAGTTTGGGGTAACTAAAGACAAAATCTAACCTTTAAAGAGGAGATAAATTACAAATTAATAAGTATTCTTCATGATTTTTCTTTGTCCACCATCCCAAATGCATCTTTGTACCATGCAAATTCTATTTGATATCATGTTTCATCTCCACAGCCCACACACCTCCCCAATTTCCTAAAAATTTCCACAGCTAGTCTCAATCTTCATCACTCCCTATCTGAATTACAGCAATATAATCTTGGCCAACGTTCCTTCCTCAGGCTCCTCCTGGGACAGTGTATCCTGGAAGAACCAACAAGAAAAATGTTCCTTACCAACAAATTTCATGATATCACTACCTGTGATCCTGTTGCAAAGTTTCTCTAATTTAAACTCATAACAATTGTCAACTAAAAGGTGATATGGTTGTTCTATACCTTCTTTGCCACAAATCCCCTTTTAGCTTCCCTCAGACAACACAATATATTAACCCAGTTCAAAACTCAACATCTCCAACAGGTCATCTAACAACAACAGTACCAGAAGCAGCAGCAAGCAGCAAGCAGCAGTTAATATTTATGTAGTGCCTACGATGTGCTGGGAACTACGCTAAGTATTTATAAGTATTAGCTCATTTATTTCTCCAAACAGCTCTAGGAGGTGGGTGCTACTATTATTCTAATTTTACAAATGAGGAAACTGAGGCAGAGGTTGACTTGTCCTGGGTCACATGGCTACTAAGTATCTGAGGCCACATTTGGACTCAGGTTTTCCTGATTCCAGGCCTGGTCCTCTGTCCACTGAGTCACCTACCAGACCTTGGATGATTATTTATTGATACTCTGCCATGCAGCACCTTTACAACCCAGTGACACTGGACATACTAGTCTGCATTTGAACATATCATGCACAAAACATTAATCAATATGTATGTCAGTAAGAATGTTGGCCTCCTATCATTCTTTGAAAGCAAAGTGTTAAAAGTCATCAGGTAGTTACAATGAAAAAGCAAACATCAGAAGGAGAATTCTTATCTTTTTCTTAATTTCTCAATATAACAAGGTTACATAGATAAAAGAAATAAACTGATATTAGCAAGGAAAAGGTACAGATAAACTCCTCCCAATATGAATCATTAGTACTGTCTGTTTCAAAGTACTAAAATCTTTGTTGATAAAATTTTTAAGTGTTAGTCAAAGTTATAGTCATTTGATTTTAAACAGTCATTTTCTTACACATTACACATTCTAATTTGCATGCTTTTTACTTGAATGTTTAAGTAGTTACTAAATGTCTAATCTGTCATTAATCAGGAAAATACTAGAAAAATACAAGTAAAAAATCTAGGAAGAAAACATCAGTACCATTTTAACTGAAAGAGTGAAAAATGAGATTATATGTGTTTTAAGGCAGAAAAATTTATACAAAAAGAATTGGTTGCAGGACAGTAACTACATAAAATTATATTTTCTTTTAAAGTCTTACCTATACACTAAGTAAAGGGAAGCTATGAGCAATTAAGTAATTTCTATAAATGATGTTTAATCACATTTTATCTTTTGGATTTATTTGGCAGGTCTAAAAAGGATTGTCTGGTCTAGTCGTAAATATGTGATTTGCTGGGTCTAAGAAAGGCAACTTTTTCAAATTTAGCTATTTCATTGTCTTGGCCTTTGTCATCATCTTGGCCTTCTAGTATGTCAGGATGATCTAAGGAACCATTTGAGCTCAAGGTAAGATTAGCTAGAAGGGTTGAGATGTATTGCCCAGTAATAGCAAGAGTTCAGTGCAAAATTGACCCTTTCTAGGACCTTAGAATGGAGAGCAGCACTTACAGTATACTTCCAAATAACTATTTGAGGACTTTTGAATACTGGAGCATTAACAAATCATTATTAGAAACCCACAAGCTAACTAAACATAACTGCCAGAAAATCTGACATGGGTATCAAACTTATTTTAAATTATATTGTGTTAATACCCAATTTGTAGAAGTTTCATGAATAGTTCTAGGAACTTGCCTTGATTTTTTCTGAACTAGTCCGCTTAGGAAAACTACTAATTTAAATAGGAACAAAGTATTAAGATGTATTTAAGGCCATTTTTACTTATAATGCCTTTTATCTAATAAAGCTAGTGTGTGTGTATAGTGCTTTAAGACTTCTCAAGTGCTTTATATGTTAACTGATTGGATCCTAACGACTAGGCTAGGAGGTAGGTGCTTTATTATAATACTGTAATAATAATGAAGTATAATATTATAATGTTAATACATTATTATTGATTACAGATGAGGAAACTGAGGCACAGTTAAGTGACTTGTCCAAGGTCACACAGCAAGTAAAAGTCTCAGGCAAGATTCAAACTTAGGTCTTCCTCATTTCAAATTTTGTATTCTATCCACTGCCATGAAACGGAGGCTCATGCATATACAGGTGCATATATTACACAAGTATACATTTGTATATATGTATACATATATGCATACACACACACATATATATACACATATACACACACACACACACATATATACACTCAAGCACTACAGAATACATGTATTCTCTCAGAAGTAAATGAGTTCTAATGGGAGTGAGATAAGGTCTCTGCAGAAAGAGAGAGAGAGTGAGAGCGTTATCCAGGGTTCTCATCTCAGATGAGCTTCATACATTCTTTATCTCCCCCTTACCAATTTATTGAAATGTTGCCCATATACTAAGATCCAGATCAAATATCACCTATTCCATGAAGCCTCCACGATTGTCCCAGACAGATGTTTATATCCTCATGCTACATTTGCACATTTATCACATTCTATTTTTGTATAACAGTTACTTCAAAAGATGTCTGATCTTCCTAATTAAATACAATCCCTCTTTGAGGAAAGGAGACATATTTGACATCTTTATACAGCCCCTACCAACATTAATTAATTAATGATTCCTCATTTTAGGTACTTTATTTTGTTACTTTTATTTATTTGATTCTTGGGTTGCTGAAAGCTATATGAGAATGATTCAAGTGTCCTTGGTTCCATGGGTATATATACTATATTGGTTTAGATTGCAAGTTTTCTACGTGGACATGGGAGACATTGGCACAGGACCCCCTAGCATGGTGTGCCTACGTCAGAGAAGATGCTGTGCTCTATGAGCAAAGCAGAACTGAAACAGCTCAAAGGAAATGCAGCATGTGCAAATTTAGAGTATCCACCCCAAATGTTCACAGAAACTATTTGTGCCTGACCTATGGTAGAGCATTCCAAGCTCATACTGATCTGGTCAGCCACAATATGACACACTGAAACTTGATTTTAACATAATGACATAGTAACATATGCCGGCATAATTCTCAATCACAAAGTATAACAGACTCTCCATACAGAAGTCAGAAGAAAAACATCTATTTAGACACCAGAAAGCCAAATCACAGAACCAGAAAGCAAAATCCATCACAGCAACCAAGAAGTCAATACACAACACAGGTTATCACAGCAAGGGGCAAAACCATTCCCAAGCCTCCCCATGCTGGGACCTTCTCACAAATACTCACCAGCCCAGCTGTGCCCGTCTGCCTCTGTCCTTCCCAGCTCAGACTAGCCTGACCAACTTACTTCCAGCTCTGTTCCAACCTTGCAGTTCCACCCGCAAAGCAAGATCCTCCCACCACATGTGACAGGCTTCCATGTGATCTAAGCAGGTCACATGGGCCTATTAATGAATGGGAAAGACTTTCCTTTTTACATTACCATTACACATACTGAGGTCATTTTGGTCATCTTCAAGAATGAACCACCAATATGAAAGACAGTCTTGAAGCACTGCTAGGACTCCCCATTTCACTCCCTCTGCCAAAGCATGTATCACATTGTAACCATCGTCACCTCTCACTTAGAAGTACAAAGCACTCCAATGCCCAGTCTGCATAGCTACCAAAATTGTTTTCATTAAGTGAAGATCTACTCAGTAAACTCCAGTAGCTCTTTATTGCCTTTAAGATCAAATATAAACTCTTGCACATAGCTTCTAAAGTCCTTCCCAACCTGATCCCAAAGTATCCCTCTAATATCACTATATATGATTCTTCTGTCTTTCCACAGGATAGCCAAAGTGGCTTCCATTGTTCCTTCCACATGGTACTCTTATTTGCTCTTTGACTTGGGAGTGTTCAATCATGGTACAGCAAATGCACTCCCTCTTCACCTCTGCCTTGTAGATCACAGAACTGTGGGTCCAAAGATTTAAAATGAGAGAGAGAGAGAGAGAGAGAGACAGAGAGAGAGAGAGAGACAGAGACAGAGAGAGAGAGAGAATGTGTGTATTGAAGGGGGAAGCAAAAGCAATAGGGGCTAAGTGACTTGCCCAGGGACACACAGTGAGTAATTCTCAAGTGTCTTGAGGCCGGATTTGAACACAGGTCCTCCTGACTCCAGGGACAGAGCTCTATTCACCTAGAAAGTATACTTTAAAAGGCATTTGGGTCCATCCCCTCCCTCAATTTAACAGATGAGGAAACTGAGTCAAGAGTGGTTAACTGACTTGCCAGAGTCACAATACTACTAAATGCCTAAAGCACGATTCAAGACATTTATTTTCAAGATGCTACTCAAGTACTACCTTCTACACAAAGCTTTTTCTGATCCCCTATTAGTGCCCTTAAGATCTTTGATTTACTTTGCATTTGCTGTTTAAATATTAATGTACATATATGTTTTCTCCCTGAAAGAATGAGAACTGGGATTATTTCATTTTTCATCTTTGAATTCCCCCAGAATCAGGTAAAATGCTTAACACACTGTAGGAACTTAATAAATCTATCCTTTTTGATTTACTGAATTGTGCTGATTTTGTCCATTGATAGTATCTTCAGTGGTGTCTGTATTTCCAGAGTATTCTCATGAGGCAACAAGAGCATTTGTCATTAAAAATTTAAATAAAACTTGCTGCACCACTGTTGTAGTTGTGTATGTTGTATATACACAAGTGTCACATGGAGAAAAAATGAAGCACACCTCTCTAGGAAAAAAAAAGTTTTCTTTTTTTAAATCTGTAACTATGGTAAAAGAATAAGATTTTTATATTATCAGAATGATGTACTTTCCATTGTGCTGAATTTAGAGTAAAAGGAGCTGAGTTCAAATCCCAGGTCAACTATTCACGACACAGGAAATCACGGGGAAGGTACGTAAACCTTCTGTAACTCCACTTTCACATCTTTAAAATAAGGAGATTAGACTAGCTGACCACTAAGTTTCCTTTTAGCATTAAATTTATGACTCTATAACCCTAAATCTGACCAAATTGACATGTGTGTGACTACGGATATGACAGGGTTATTGTATGAATTAAATGCACACACACAGGGGTGTGCACATGCACACATATACATATACTTTAACCGGAGCCATGACTTCTCTTTGGGAGGGAACTCTGGATGAGGAAAGTCTTCCAGTCAATAAAGATGAGAACAATGTTCTGCGATGCTTATTATTAAAGCCTTGTCAGAAGTTACTAAGGAGTTGAATGCATTGCCTAGGGTCACAAGGCTACTAAGTGCCAAAGATGTTGGCTCAGGTCTTCCTGACTCAAAGTCCAGCCTTCTATCCACTATGTAACAATGACTCTTTGGGTCCTATATTTCTAATGAGGATGGTGTCAAGAAGATCAGTTACCCATCATGATGTGACATAAATAATTTCTTATAATGTTTTCAACTTATATTTAGAAATGAAAGTTTTTAAAATTCCTTTAAAATTTGAAAAACAGCTGTTTGAGAATCTGTAATTTTATACTTTTAAAACAATAATTATCACAAAGGAAATTTGTTCATGCTACCCCTTCCCCAGTACACTATATAAAAAAATTTCTTAAAAATGAAATTTCCTACCCTTTCTCATGTTAGAAATTAATTCTTCTAGTTAGCTATTTCAATCTTATTGTTCATTTTCTACAATGCCAATAACTGTAAATGCAATAGAGTTTTTGGTCAACGTTAAAGTAGAAACTATTCAAAAAAAGGAATTTCAAATTAAAATGCAATTCATGAATTTGCTTGTAACTTGAAGGTTACTCTACACAACAGCATGACTACCATGCAGAAACATACTTTCCAAATTATCCCGCAAGTGGTACCTATCCATGATAACTTAAAGAAGAGAGAAAGAGAGAGAGAGAGAGAGAGAGAGAGAGAGAGAGAGAGAGAGAGAATATACAGGAGTAGACAAATAAGAGCAACCACATGAATGGCATTATTTTTCTTAGTAAAACTCCCTTCTGAACAGAGACATGCATGATATTATGTTGCCATAGTGTTTTACGTATATTATCGCAGTGGACCTTAAAAACAACCCTTTCCTGTCAGTAGTAGAAGGAGATTCTCCCCATTTTATAAGTTAGAAAATGAAATTCAAACCTATAACCTTATTTGCTCATGGTCATGGAGTTATCTATAAATGACAGTCAGGATATGGTTAAGGAATTTCTGAATGTGTTCATTATCTGCTCCAGTGTAAGACACTGCCCTTAGAACAATTCCCTCTATGAACAGAAAGAGGTTAAACCTATATCCTTAACCACCCCACAACACATCACCTTCTGCATGTAGAGAAGGGAGAAACTAGAAGCTTATCCCTAAAAGTTAAAAAAGGGGAAAAAAACAAAGAACATTATGAGACCTAGAAAATCCCTTAGAAAACATCTAGAAAATTTTCTCCCAATATAGAGAAAACATTGAGAAAAAGGGAGATTTGACACCAGGTGCAGTGCTAACTTGTACAAGATCATATGGACTGGGGGGGAAGCACTGAAGAATTAAAAGAAAAAGGGAGAAGGGAGGGAGAATGGGAGGTGGAGAGAGCAGGGGAGATAGAGTTGGAGGGGGCTGGGGCTGGGGAGAGGATATTGCTTTCCAAAATGACCAGCTAAAATATTTTGCCCTTTGGAAAGAACCATTTCATTTTTCAACAGACTCCTGGTTGACTGTCTGAAGTTGTGAATCTTCGAATATCAAAATCATCAAGGAATTAAAGCTACAACTGATCCATAAGGCAAAGGACAGGTGCACAGGAGATAAATAGTAAGCTGCAACTTATTTCCAGTGATGACCTGTATTTCAAAAGCTGTGGAAGAAATATCACTGAGGAATATATGACTGTAAAGCTGGTCAGGGGTATGAAGAAAGGAGAGCAAATTATCATGAACTCAACTGCTCCTGTTTTTCTACTAGAAATTTGAACTTGGAGTCTTGGGATCTTCATTTAAATCTTTTATCAGCTAGAATAAGCCATTTAACTTTTATGACTCTTAGTTTTCACTTGAGGAGGTCAGACAAGTTTACTTCTTAAAGGTCCATTTCAGATCTAGACCTGTACCTAGTAAGAAAATCAGAAATTCACTTATCTGTTATATAAATATCTCAGATATTTTATAATACGAAAGACTAGAGAAATTCAAGGAAGACTTAAATAAACACATGCATGATAAATCCATAAGGGTTATTAAGGTATTAGTTCTGCTTACTGACATATATTGATATTCCATTATATAAAACAACCATATCCTCCCCCTAAATATATCCTTTCTTAGCAATGTGGAAAGCATAATATTAGGATGGATATAATACTTCAATGCCCCAAATAGGCATTATCTTTTTTTTAAGTTTTACTGATGTTGGTGTTCGTGGGTTTGGGTTTTTTTTTTTAATGCCAATGGTAATAATTCATTCCCTGGCCTTATAAAACCTTTCCGACTATTAGAGAAAATAGCTGGAAAAAAACTAATAGGATGGGTATTTCCTACGTTCTTGTCTATAACTTTGAGAACTTTATTGATTCTTAAAGTATTAAACAATCTTTGGGAATATTAAAACATGATTCTGAGACTTCTCTCCAAAGCAGGTGTTCATGAAGTAATAGCAGAAAGTCTAATTAAAGGTATCTTAATTGTAGTGTAATTATAGATATTATAAATTTACAAACACGTTTCTATGATAACCATCTTTAGTCATTAAGAATAAATACTTGGTTAACCTGTTGCTAAGTAGTTTAATGGCTATGCAGGCACTTTCAAGCACAAAATCGCAGATGAATGAGCTCAGAAGTAATCTAGTCCAGCCACTTCTATTATGTGCAATGCATCTCACAAGGGACTGATAATTCATAGGCAAAAATGAAATTGGTTTTACCCTCATAAAGCTCACATTCTTGTAGAAGAATGACACATGTATAAAAATAAAATAGGTACAAGGAAAACTGAAGAGGCCAAGAGCACATGCAGGGGTCCAAGGAAAGAATATGAAAACAAAAAATGTTAGAACTGAAAGGAGCCTAGAAAAGAGAAAGTCAGAGGTAGCAGGGATGTAGAGCACATCTTAACCCAGCCCCCTCTTTATTAAAACTAGGATGGGCAGAAAGATGTGAAATCATGGGTACAGTTCCTTCTACTATACTACCATTGAAGTTCCTTTGAGTCCAAGATGACAACTTACAACTTAGGAAAACTATAATCATGGGGTAGATGACACAAGGCCTGGTTCCTGAAACCAGTGAAAATAAAAAACAATCCAGTGTACAGCACTGCTAACAAGCAAACAGCCAGATTCTGTTTAAAAGCTTCAGTGAGGAGGAACAGATGACCTCTCAGTTCCAATCATTAGGATTTTTTCCCTTAAATCAAGCTGAAATTTGCCTCTTTCCAATGTACACCAATGACTTTTAGGTCTGGTCATTAAGCCTATTAAATACTTGAGAATTATTATCAAGTATCTTTTTCATCTTGTCTTTGTCAGGCATGGATGAGCCTCACTATTTTCCTGTAAGTCTTAAATAACATGATTTCAAGTTTTCTCACCATCTCTGCTATCTTCTTTGAGACACACTCCAACATGAACACGTTCTTACAAAAACCATCAGGATTGAACATGATACTCCGGACTGTGGTACAATCAAATACATTTTCAGTTCTTTGAAGTCTGCTTAGGTTATATGTTTGTGATTCTAACAACAAAAAACTGATGTAAACTTTGCACTTTTTAATCCAATCAAAATTTTGTGTCACAAATGGCAGTGATTTCTCACAATCTAGTGTTTTCTTAGCATCATTCCTATTATTATTATACAATTTCATCTTTAGCAATTTAATCTCATTCTCCCTAAAATATGCTAGAAAAATAAGTATGACATCATAAAGGATAAGACCATAACCATAAAGGACAAGACTACATGACAGCTTTTACATTCCATTACAGTACATTTTACTTTAAACAAAAAGTTTTAAACAACCATTTACTTTGAAAAATAAAGTATCATTTTTAAAAATGTTCTGCTAACATAATTTGAAAATATTTATGAAATATCTACTATATGTATATGCTAGGCACTGTGCTAGGTACTGGGAATACAAAGACAAAAATGAAAGAATTATTGTCATCAAGAATCCAAAATTCTATTGAAGAGAGAACATGTGGACACATAACTATTATTCATTATTTTCCTTCATGCTAAACCACTCTATCCCTTTTCCTCCTTTGCTTACCTCTCCTGTTTTTCTTCAAGTTATATCACCCCATCTCAACCCAGCTGACAATTCTTACCCCCTCATTCTCTCCAAAAACAAAATCACCTTGTAATTACTGTGTATACACACACATGAACACACACACACCTACACACACACACACCTACACACACACACACACACACACACACACACACACACACACACACACACACACACTCTGTGCCACCCCAAAAAAATGTATCTTCCTTGAAAGCAATGTTTTTTTCTGTTTTTGTATCCACAGTACATAGTAAAACTGATTTTTAGGCTTGTGTCTAGACTAGACATTGAAATCACCTCCTGCTACAGTGATTGCCATCATCAACTCAATTCCCTTCACCCTCATCATGTAAGAGCAATTTGGAATTAAAAAGAAAAAAAATGGCTAACAAAAACGGCTATACTTTGACCCAGAGGTTCTACTGGCAGTATACCCACCCACGCTCATGCCTCCAAACCCCTGGAAGTCATTGAAAATAAGAAAAGCTCTATATGCACTACAATATTTCCAACAGTACTTTCTGTGGCAACAAGAACTTGAAACAAATTAAACATCCATGTATTGGGAAATGGCTAAACAAAGTGCCATAAATGTAATGGAATACTGCTGTGATGGATAGAGATAAGCACGGAAAGAGGGATATGACCTAATGGAAAGTGAGGTAAATAGAAGGGGAAAATAATACATAAAATATAAATGGAAAAAAACAGAACTGGATACTGTGAAACTATTAAGACTAAAGTTACCCCTAAAGAAAAACTATGAGAAGGCACTCACTTTCTTCTTTGAGAAGTTGAAAGATCATGCACATCAACACACATGTATACATGGTTTAATTCTGCTTAACGTTTTTTCTTCCTCTTTCTATTATTTCTTTTGTAGGATGTCTCTTTAGGAGGGGCTGGGAGAAATGATACGATGCAAAATATAACGTAATTTTAAAACAAAATTAATCAGTGAAAATACATTTTAAAAGAGAAAGAAGGCTCTTACAATAGTCCAGGCAATAGGTGATAAGGTCACAAATTAAAGTGCTAATCTTACTCGTGGACAGAAGAGGAAACATAAAGAGAGTTTGTGGAAATAGAAATGACAAGGAATGGCAAGTGACTAGAAATGTGGGATGAGTAAGACTGAAGAACACCACTATGATTCTAAGGGTGAAAACTTGGGCTACTGATGGCAACCTCAATAAAAGTTTCAAAAAGAGGTGAGTTTGAGAAAAAGATAAGTTCAGTTTTGGAAATGTTAAGTTTGAAATGCCTATGATACATCTGACTCAAAAAGTCCAAAAAGAATTTGGTTATGTGGGAATGGAAACCAAGAGAAAAATTAAGACTAAATATATCAATCAACATTTATTTATTAAGCACTTACTGTTTACCAGGCATCCTGCTATACACTAGATCTGAGATTTATTTGCAAAGATATCAACAACTTACTTTTCCACATAAAGATAAAAGTATGTTTAATTTAGGGTGTGGGGTACAACACACGTTATAATTTTAAATAAATTATTCATTTTAGCATTCTGTAACAATATAAAAAATTAAATGATAATTGTTCTATTTATCAACCTTATTAAGAAAGGCTTGCTTAAATATTTCACTATGATTTACAGGTGAACCTGTCAAATACCAGTTAAATTCAAACTCTGAGAAGGACCCTACCTCAAGCTCTGAAAACAGTGAGAAAGGTCTTAGCCTGGTGGTAGACATGCATATAATCCTTTAAGGACAAATCTAGGCAAATTCAGATATACACATTAACAGTTTAGTTGCCACATGATTAAGGGTCTACAGAGTTTATGTGAAACTTTCGGTCTGTATGAGTAAAGGGGTACACACTCCAATTAAAGCATAGATACTTTAAAGTATTAATCTTTTGTTTGTTTTGCCCAGAAACCTGAGAAGGCTTCCCCAACCAGAGTGATTTTTTTACAACTAGATAAAAGATGCCATTCTTTGTAACATTTCTTACCCAGCCTTAATAAGCACTAAATGGGCATTGCCTCAGTCAAACTGAGACCTGTGAAAGTAGAGATTTATGAATCATAAGGAAAAAAATAAGTTTTTTAAAAATGGAAATAAAAGGGGATTATAATAAATAAAACTGAAATGTTTCAACTCTTCTGTTTAAATATGTATTAACAACCATACTAGCATACAGGGTGGGCTGCTAGCACAGGTTCTTTGATCTGCTTTTCTAAAGGAAAGACAACTTTAAAGGGGTCATGTAAGACAGATAAACACAGCACAAAGGAGGGCTGCTAGCATAGGTTCACTCTATCTGGTCAGATAGGAAAGAGACTATAAGGGGTTACTAATCTTACTTTATTCTAGTCTGGTTTTCTCAGAAAAGGTGGCTGATAACAGGAACACAAACTCTTACAGCATTCCCTAATCACCTTCTCACAGGGGCCTGGGGGGGAGGGGGAGAGAGGTGTAGAGCCGGCACAACTATACCTGCATCTTGAGGGCACAATTTATGCATTCCCCTAAATCCCCACAAGCCTCACTAGGGGCCAGTTGAGGTAAACACAACATATTCCCCCCAAAGCCTTGATGGGGGCTGATCAAGGCACACACAAAATTCCAGCTTGTGCATTCAACCCTAACTTTCCTATTCGCTAACCAATGCCCATCTACTTTACTGTTTGTGGTGGTTGTTGTTTATAGGACAACAGACAAAAAAAGGCATATTGCCAGCAATAGCCTCACAAGTTTACATCATCTCATCTTTGTACCTCACTGTGCAGTCACAGTGGATGTTTATGTTACTTATCATTATATAATGCTGCACAAGCGTGATGGAGATGTTCTGAACAATGAGCCAGGCAAACTGAGATTTTTATGGCAAAGATACTGGGAAATTGAATTCTAAGAAATAATAACTGCCAGGCCTAGAGGCCTGTGTGGGCTACCCGAGTCTTTCTTACCTCACCTCCGAGGTCTTCGGCTGGCCACGCCGGATGCACATATGAGAGAAAGGACGTTCCAGAGTCAAACAAGGGTTGAGCTTTATTTCAGGGTCTAGTTACAAGTGCAGGGGGGTCTTCCTTAGGAGGAAGAGGGGGAGATTTCCTAAGGAGGCTAAGCTTAAGGGATTGGAAGTAGAAGTACAAGTGGGGAGAGAGGGGGAGGGGAGAGAGGAAAGAAAAGAAGCGGAGCCTACTGTCCTCTTGGCTCCTCACGTGCTAAGAGAGCTTTCAGGCTTCCTCAATCCTACTTAACCTTCAGCCGCACAGTTTGCATCTCAATACCGTGCTGTTAGGTAACTAGGTGTGCTCCAATCCGGGACAATCTCGAGGGCAGGGAGACTCCACCTATCACGTATCTCCCGGGGAGAGGCGGAAATACCCGAGCTAGCCGAGCTAGCTCAGTCTGACCTTCTCGAATCCCCGCTGTTCATGGAGGGCCTCGTAAGACTCTAAGATTTAGAAGTCCCACTTTTACCCGCCCGAGACCGTCCACACGGAATTGAGCTTCCAATCCCAACAAATAACAAAAATCCACTTTACACACACTAAAATCCACCTTACTTACAGGTCAACAATCTTAGTTTAATTTCAAATAAGTAGTAAGAAGTGAGTGTCCAAGAAAGAATCGAATAAGGCCCCAACTCTCTAAACAAAGTAAAACAACCATCTACATACACCACCAGACCAAGAGAGCGCCAACATCTGAGTAGTCTGGGGACTCTTAACAAACAGCTACCTAGAGTTAGGTGCAGGGAATCAAAAGGTCCTTCTCAGAAGCGAGCCCCCAAAGCAAAATGCCAAACTCCCACAATATATAGCAAACATTCAGGCCCTGATTGGCTCACCTTAGCATTGAGAATGCAATAATTAAACTGACTAAATTAAAATAACAAGGCTTTCTGTATAAACTGAAGCAGCCTCACCTACAGAAGGTGCTTAATAAATATCTTTTGAGTACATAAATGTTTATATTCATCTGTAATCCTGAGTTTTCTGGGTT
Source organism: Notamacropus eugenii (assembly GCF_028372415.1). Taxonomy (NCBI): domain Eukaryota; kingdom Metazoa; phylum Chordata; class Mammalia; order Diprotodontia; family Macropodidae; genus Notamacropus; species Notamacropus eugenii. Next base: position 208,623,537 of record NC_092875.1, read on the forward strand.
CCACATTTTATGTCTATCATTATCACCAGGAAAATGCAGTTATCAATGAGACAGGATTTTGCAGTAGCAAAAGACATGTCTTTCTGTATTCTGCCCTTATCAGGCTGAATGATATGTTCAATCAGAGTTGCTTCCATTTTGGTATATCATATTTAAAAATGTTTTTGGGAGAAGGATCAAGAATCAATATACAAAGGAACAACTAGGATGATGACAATAATGAATATGATTATGATAAGAACTCATACTTTAAATATAATATACTGAGGGAGAGATAGTGTCAAATAGTGATTACCTTGGTGTAAGGAGATCCTGCGAAGGAACATCCTATAAAAATGTGCATCAGGAGGTGGGGCCAGAATTTCAGAGAAAATTCATCCAACATCTCCCAAAGTCCCCTCTAAAAAATGCCTCAAATAATGCCTCAAAATTAATTCTGGAGTGAGAAAACCAATAAAAGTGTGGGGGAAAGCAATCTTGCAGCCCAAGACAACTTAGAAAGTTGATAGGAAAGGTCTGTCTAGCACTTGGGCCAGTCCCCAGCAGGCCTTGTGGCAAATGAATCTGCATAAGTAGCTTAAAGAACTCTCAGTCCACAGAGTTGGACAACTGGTAAGAAGGAGATTACAGCAGACCCTTTGCTGGTCCCAGGAACAGGACTCAGTTACATTGCCTATACATGGTTCTGGAGGAGCACTAAAAGGACTGGGGAACCCTGAATTTGGCTCCAGGGCAGAAAAGACCAGAACATTGGGCAGAAGAGCAGTGACCACATTTGTTCTTAAACCATATTATTGTAGAAGAACTAAAAACTTAAGAGACCACATAAACTAGCTCTGAAAACAGCAGCACTAAAAACTTGAATTTTGAAACAGTGCTGCTCCTTCCCGGGAGCAGAGTTCAACTTTAACATAAAATTAAAAGACAAGAAGTAAGATTAAAAAAAAAAAATAAGCAAACAACAAAATAAGAACTTGACCATGGAAAGTTACTCTGGTGACAGGGAAGATCAAAACATAAACTCAGAAAATGGCAGCAGTGTCAAAAAAAGTGTCAAAAAAAGATGCGAATTGGTCTCAAGCCCCAAAAGAATTCCTGGAAGAGCTTGAAAAGGATTTAAAAAATCAAATAGGAGAGGAAGAGGAAAATTGAGGGGGAAATGAGAGTGAGAAATGAATTATAAGAAAAGAAAATCAAGAAAAAAGAGGCAATAACTTGGTAAAGATGGCGCGCACACACACACGCACACACGCACACACACACACACACACACACACACACACACACACAATACTGAAGAAAATAACATGTTAAAAATAGGCCAAATGGTAGAAAGAAGCACAAAAATCCACTGAAGAAATGAGGAAAAAGTAGGATGGAGAGAAATATACGGTAATCATAACTATGAGTGTGAACTATGAATGTCTTTCACTTATAAAACTGAAGTGAACAGCAGAGTGGATTAAGTGATTTAGTCATAAAGATTGTTACCATTAGCTAATTAGGGGAACATGGGAGAGTATAATTATCAGATTTCTGGATATACTGTCTCATTTGTAGTAATAATGTCAAGCAGATATAAATACAAGTATTGAAATGCCCTGCTTTACAAATGACAGAAATTAAGAGATTAAGTAATTTGCCTTAACTCAAACAACTAGCAAGTATTAAGGCTCAGTATTTAAAACCCCAGAATCACAATCCATCAAAGCTGGAAGGGCCTCAAGAACTCTTCTACTTCAGTCAATACAACATGAATCCCCTCTAGGAGAGACAGGAGAGGGGCTTGTTTTGCTTGAAGATCTCAAGTCATTCCATGTTAGGTTTAGAAAGCTTAAATTGTTAGGAAATTATATCCCACTGAGGGGCTACAACATGCACATAAAAATATATAACTAGACACATGATAATCTGAAGAGGGAAAGAGCACTAACAACTGGGGAGTTCAGGAAAGGCTTAAGGAAAGAGATGACACTTGAGCAAATATTCTGCAGATAATCAAATTTCAAAATACAAAAGGAAATAAAGTTCTGAAACAAATGATTCGTCTATATAAATCCCTATTCCTGATTTCATTAAGGAAGTTAAACTATGCTACAGAGTTTCAAAGAAGTATGAAATTCATTTCTACCTTGACTTCTTCCAGTGCCTATCTATGACAAATCACTTAACCTTTCCGGCTACCTATTAGGTCTGGAATACATTTCTGCCTCACCTGCTCCTCTCAGAATCTCTAATGTTCTCCAGAGTGTAGCTCAATAGTGTCTACATAAAATTTTTCTCATAGCTCCAGCTATTGGTAGCTCCATCCCTTCAAATTATCTTGTATTTATCTTATATATGTAATTATATACGTATATTGTGCCTCTCCCTCCCTTCTGCCATTATCACTTTTTGGTTTTGCCTTTATATCCCCAACACTTTTCAAAATGTCTGACACACAGTGCACACATGATAGATGGTTACTGATTTACTGAGCCATGGAAACACAGTTTTCTCATATATAAAATGAGGAATTGAACTCTGTACTCCTTAAGGTCCTGTGTTAAGTGCTGAAAATTCTGTGATGCCAAGTTGTTTTCATCATTAGTTGGATACAGAGAACAGCTCTTGGGAGCCCATGTAGTCACTGGTTTTCCTAAAAGATTAAGAACAATTTGAAGACCTCAAACATAGCATATTAATGCTGTGTAGAAGATGTAAGTAAGACTATAGGAAAGAACTACGGTGTATATCAAGGCATGGAAAGGCTGAAATCTATATGGCTGGCATGAGTATCCACATTCATGAACTCATGAAGAAATAGCAAAGAGTTCAGCCAGACAGAATGTAATTTTGTCAAAGGATGAAATAATTAATAAATGATTATTTCATTCCATTCCATACAATTCCAAGGTCCCAGAGATAGGAGATTAGTAGAGGTGGAATACCTAATTTTCCTTTTATAACAGCAGAAGATGAGTTAGCTTTTATATTTACTAATCTAAGTGTCACAACTCTACTATGGTGTTAGTTTCTTAAAGACATATACCTTACTATCCCAGCACTAAATGCAACCGTATGGAAAGCATATGCCAATAAAAATATATGCTGAATTGAATTTATTGTACTTGTTTAAAAAGGTTAAACACAGCTACTCAACATTACAAGATAAATGACAGACTGAAAATATGTACATCAATGTGTAAATTACTTAAGACAAAAAATAATTTTAAGATTTCAGTCTGTGACAGCAATGGTTATGCATGCATGCCTCTATTGACAAGAGACTCACTCAGAATGTCTGACTGTGATCAGATAGAACTGGATTGATCTGGTTTCCCTGCCTCAAGTGAGTTGTCTGTTAGTTGAATGAAAGATTTTGGGCAGTATACATGTGTTTCATTGCTCTTTTGACGTTTTCAGATACATAGTTTAAAAAATTGTATTACTAACCAGGGAGATGTGTAAAGTATTAGACCTTTAAACAATACATTAAAATTACTAATGGAGATATGCCAGTGTCTCTTGGTATAGGGAAGCCAAGTATTTTAAGAATCATTTTAAACCTACAATGAAACAGCATTAGTCACACACTACTGAAAAGAAAAATGAGGCTAAAAACAAAACACCAACAAATTACAGCTTAAAACAGCCTAATTAATCCTCAGAAAATAAAGATCTTTAGAAGGAACTGGCAGTTGGAGAGATTATTATTGATTCCTCTACAGTAAAAAGTGGCCTTCTTAAATGAGAAAGAACAGTGAGAAGACCAGTCTTTAAAAAAACACAAAGTGCTAACCACTTCTATAAAGAAAAATATTTGTCATGGGCAAGACAATACAAAAAACGAAGTGGGGGGAAGTAATTTTTACTGAAGACACTCACTTTGTAATTTAAGGATATACAAATACTGTCAGAAGAAATTCAATTGACTCTGTGAGATCTGGGTAACAAGTAGACTGTAAAACATCCACCAAAAAATGCTTTGGGGATTTTTTACTTTTGGTGAGCCTGAAAATCTTTTTTCCATTGAAGGAATGATGAACTGTGAAAAATATTTCAATATAATACGCAACAGAATTGTTTCAGAATTGAAAAAATCCCCAGGTGGGAATGGAATATTACAATATGACCATGCAAAAAGCCATGTATCACAAAAAGATTTAAAAAATTATGCAAAAGACAAGAAATAAACATGCATCCAAGGCCTAGAAACTCAACAGATATAAACCATGCTGAAAAGCAGTAGGATATAATTAAGGCAAGACCTGGAAAAATGATGGATTGTCAAAGGTAAATTATCTCATGTGATAAAAATATGATTTAAAGATGAATTAAAAATGTTATTAAAATCTTCTGAAATAATACAAAATCTCAGAAAATTGGTGACAACAGCAAAAGGAGGACACATTTTTAAAGACATAAAAATCGGATGTATTTATTATGTACATTCATAAATTTACTTTATCTACTCTCAAATAATTCATGCCCTACTATTGTGTAATAATTATGAGAAGCAAAGTCACATACATATACCAACATTCCTAAATAAAGTGAATTGGCCCAAACTAAAGCTTGGAGACAATGAAATTTAACAGGCAGTTCTAGAAGATGAAGGAAAGAACACTTTCGTGATATATATGCAAATAAAAGTGCATGGATTAAGAAATCTTTCCACTAATATTCAGGTGGATAAAAGTTCTTTAAAAATGATGTTGATTAATACTAGCTATAAATATAAACAATATTGGATTTGGAAAAAACATCTTGCCAAATTGTGAAAGTCTTTTCCTATGCATGGCACTACCACTTCTACTGAATAACAGAAGAGCAGCTTATTAAAGTGAAAAAAGCACTAGATGTGAAGTTAATAATAATAACTGGGATCAATAACTGTCTTCTATAATTCATTCACGTGAAATCATGAGCAAGGCATTCAACCTTGCTGATTCTCCATTTCTCACCTCTCACATCACTAAAACTTTGATAACATTACCAAATACCTACTTCTTTGGATTACTGTAAATATCAAAGGGGATAACTGAAAAGTATTTTGCAAACCTTAAAATGATACATAATTGTCATATTATTATTACAATAGAATATAAACCTATTGAGGAAAAAAACTTTCTCATGTATGTCTTTGTAGCCCTCCCACTTAGCACAAACTCATGTGCTTAGTCAACATTTTAATAAATGCTTTTTGAATTAATTTTTGTTATTATTAATAATATACCTTATATATGCTAACTATATAACCTATTGTTGTGGGTAATAATTGAGATCAATAACTGAAAGCTCTAAAAACTGGAAAGTCCTCTATGAATACACAATATACCTTTGATTAATACTAACGATAACTCAAATTAAAGGTACACAATGATATATAGTTCATAATAATGATATACGCATATCCAACAGGCAAAACCTGGAGCAAAAAATGAAAATGACTATCTATTAAGAGACAAGAGGTTTTTGAGAATCTGAAACATATGCAACCATGGAGATGATACTACTCAATGATCTACTGAATATTAGAACCATGTGAATCATAACACAGAGAAGTGCTAAATGATATGTCTACATATGATAATTTTCAATGTCAGAGAAGATGTCCTATAAGAGTTACAAACAGAAAGAGACTGCTTTAGACTTCCAAATGCTAGCATTCAGAGGTATCATTGTACTAAGGCCTGCAATCCTACAAAGGCAAAAACAGTTAGATGATTCTAAAGAAATCAGTTTCCCTTTTGAATTAAAAAAATAAAAGGGATGAAAAGCACTTATACTACTTAAACATGTTGCTCATGGAGCCAACTTACCACATTAATATGACTATAATACACTGATCTTGAACTGGTACTACAGATGGATAAGGAGCAGCTCCCAAAGTGGAAGAGGAGATAGGTAAAATCAGACTAGACTCCATTTGGGAATTACATGCAAGCTTCAATGATCCCAAATTGTATATAGTTAGAACTACCCATATATTTAAGCTATATGGCAAGTATAAGTAGGCTGCTCAACAGTCAAGAAGGCCTGTCAAACTCTACAGGACCAAACCTGACATCATTATCTTTCCTTCCAAATACAACATCCTGTTAATTATCTGTGTATCAGTGGAGGGTACCATCATCTTTCCAGTAACACAACTCTGCAAACTTGTCATTATCTTTGACTCACTCTTCATTACATCACATTTTGAATCAGTTGCCACATCTTGTCAAGTACGCTTCACAACATCTCTCACTATCCTCCCGTTCTCTCTACTTACAAGCCCTAAGGACTTCCCATCTGGACTACTGAAATATGTTCTTATTTGGTCCTCTCCCTTCTCCAAACTACCCTCCAACAACCACCAAAATGATTTTCCTAAACTACAAGTCTAATGTGTCAAACTGGTCCTCTTGCTACTTCTCAATATGAAACTTTAGCTCCTTTTTTGGTGCACTAGCTGTCCCCATGTCTGGAAAGCATTACTCTCTCACCTCTGCCCCAGAGAATACCCTCCTTCCTTCAAAATTATGCTCAAGTGAAAATTTTTCCATGAAGCCTTTCCAGATGCCCTGTTTGTAGCCTCCACACCCAATAAAATTTACTTTAGGTAAATTTAGGTAAATTCTGTAAAAACATATTTACGCACAGGTAGTCTCAGTCAAAAGCATGTGAGCTCCCTGAGGGCAAGGACTGTTTCATTTTTGTCTTCATATTATCAATGCCTGGCACATAATAATGATCGATAAATTATTTTTTATTGATTAAATGATGAATAATCTAAAACAGAAGTGACATGATCATGTAATGAGGATGAGAGGCAGTAGATGGACAGCCTGCAAGATTCACTGGCATCCATGACATATTAAAAAAAAAAAGCCTCAAAGAAAACCAAGAAAAAAAAAACAGAGGAATAAATCAAACATTTTGGATACATCTTCTCTACAGGATCTATGAAGTACAGGGAAGAAAATTGCATAGGAGAGCAAGACATGGAAGGATTACAATCTATAGTGTAGAAAGAAGTGCTCATAGAATTAAGATCACACATTCAATAAAATTCCATAGTACCACTGTTTATATTCTTGGCAAAATTAGAATCCATTTGGTCCCTTGTACTGAGAGCAAAAGTAATCAATCAATAAGCATATTAAAAGGCTACTATGCACCAGGCATAGTGACAAGCACTGGGAATATAAGGACAAAGAATGACCATCCTTACTTGCAAAGATCTTACATTCTAGATGGTACTGGCTGGCTCAAGTACCTATATTGCATTTCATCTATGCTGTCTGTGACAATAGTTTTCAAAAGTAAGGGTACAAAGATGTAATCTATGAGTTATGGGTTACATATATGGGTTACATAACAGGATGAGGCATGATCAGACACAAAGATTTTTCCTTTCTTTAAAATAATGATTTTTATTTTTTTGCCAGTACTAACTAAAGCTATATCAAAACAATTAAGAGAACCTATTTTTTTTCAGAGAAAAGTGAAGGAATTATATGACATAATACAGAATATCCTAATTGGAGTATTTAATTTCAAGAGACGAAAGTTCCCTACATAATATTAAATATAATATAGAGCATATAATCAGAGATCATACTGGACAGATTAAGAAGATAAACAAGAAATATTACATATGATTTTAATTCATGAGACAGTATAAGCCTCTAAACTATCCTAAGGTGCCCTTTTTAATTCATTTAAAAGTATTTATTTGGCATTTGAATCATAAACCAACTTAAAATATGTGTGCAACTATAAATAGATAAACATCTGTATTTTATTTATTTCGCAACTAGGAAAAATCAGCATCTTGAATATGTTGAATACCATAAATTCAGATGGCAAACTATAATTCTTACATTGGCTTCTCCAAAAGAATAAGATTTACATTTGAAGATTTTCCATGAAAGTGTATTAATATCTTATACTATAAACAAAATTAAATGACATTTATAAAAAGAACATGAAAATACTACATACATATAACATTACTCACAGAGTAAATATGTATTTAGCTAACAAAAACATTCTAACAACTCATGGAAGACTCTCTTTAGATAACACTACTCAATAGTTATTGATATGATGGGAGAGTTGTTCCTAGAAGCTATAAGTAGACACAAAGTATTCTTTCCATTTTCCCAAGATGTAGGGTAACCACACTAAATAAACTTATTCCTGTTCATAAGGTGTTGTCTGCTCTTTTAGCTGGAAGCAAACCGCCAGTAAATTCCTATTTATCTCCTTGCCAATCAAGGAGTGAATGAGTGACATTAACACAGCCTTATCTAGGCCTCCTGTCTGTGGTGTATTCTGCTAAGTGATGTCATCGCTCCTGCAGAAGAAAATAAGCAGATTATTACAGTGACTAGAAGCAAACTAAACATTTGGATTTTTGCATGGACAGATTTACACACTGTCTGTCAGATAAAGCACAGTTTGCCTGCTGCTTACACAACAAGAATGTGCCTGACAGCTTCTTCCCAGGTTTAGTATCTGATTACATAAATAGGCCATTCCCCACCATTCCTAAAGACTGACAGTCTGTCTTAGTTTAAAGAGCCATTTCTGACTATCAGCTTTTCTGTCTTGCACATGAGGCTGATTAGCATCAGGGCACTTCCTGGAGGTCCAATCAGGTTTTCCACCACTACGATTCCAGCCACTGCCTCCCTCTCCTCTGTTTTATAAGCGATTGTATAGAAAATGTTGGCCACAACGGGGAGAAAAAAACTTAATGGCTACTTCAAATGGATTCACTTTAGAGGAAAATATGAATATATATTTGATGTCATCCTATAAAACAAATCCTTCATTGCTATATCTAAAGGAATTTAGGAACATATAACTTGATCATCATGCTTACAAAAGTAAATGAGAAGCAGGGTTGCATGTACTTTTAGTATATTTACAAGTACTGTGCTTTAACTGTTTTTGGACTCCCAAAAACACCACAATAAGACTTTAACGTGTTAGTGGTGTACCATAGTAATATGAAGCCTGCAAAATGAGACAGTTGGCATAGAAAGGCCTCCAGGGTTTCTTTCAACTCTAGATTCATTATGATACTGTGATGTATGACTAGAAGAAATCTTGATAGATCAGTCAACCCAATTCTACTTTTCAAATGGAATAAAATTCAAAATGATTGTATAAGGCTATTCAATAATATTTTCTGATTCAACATTTCCTTTATTATTTATCAAAATGCAGCCCACCACCAATAAAATGTGCAGAGTTAAATGAATAATTTTGAGTATGGACTTCTTTAAATAATGAAAACAGAAGATTCAATAGACATCTACCATGTTAGAAACATGAGTTGTCCTGTATGTGCCCCAATACTTAATGATCTTAAATAAATAGGTGCAGTACTTAATAGAAATGGCAAGCATGAGAACCTAAGAAAACTATTCAAAAGGGTTTGCTATTTCTAATGTACTCCTCTCAATAGTTATGTTGGGGTGGTGAGACATAATGAAGGCACCGAATACAACTATGGTTGAGACTGATGTTCTAAGCAACATATTTTGTTTTGTTTTAACCAGACATTTGATATCACTGGTACTGGAAACTCAGGGTGAGGAACTTTCTACCACAACATACTAGTACTTTGTCTGCTCCCTATTGTCTCGTATAGTTGCCTGACACATTGTGATATTATGACTTGCCCAGGGTCAAAAAGACTGCCTGTGTCAGAGAATGGATTATAACCCAAGTCTTCCTGGAAATAAAGGTCATTTTTCTACCCTTTGCTCCATATTGTCACAAATTCACTAATTTTAGTATGTTTTTCCACTTTCCAACCATATGAGATCTGTTGTACAGCAAAGTGTTAAAGTACTTCAAAATCCTAAGACTCAAATTCATTTTCACTTCCAAGATAGGTGGCTCTACATCAGCTACAAACAATAAATTTAGTTTACATAGTAATAATTACTCTAATAATAATAAATAATAACAATTAACTAATTTTGGGGTCATTCTTCCCTATATAAAACCTGACGTACTTGTTCCTCTTTTCTATAGCACATAATATATACATTATTGGTTGTTTATCGGAGGCAAGAGAAAGCTGTGGTTCCATTAATGTAAGTAACTCCCCAATGAAGAACCTTCTATTCTCAAAACTGATCTATAACTATTCTACAACTTACAGTCTAAAGGGATTACAAGTGACAATGAGAATTGAAAGAGGCACTATTACCCAGAATCAAACAATATGGATCAGAGGTAGAATTTCAATCCAGATCTTGAGACAGTCCTCTTTTTCTCAAAGTATAAATTCTCTAATTTATCCAATGAAAAATTAATTGGTCACATCTTAATCATCTGTACTCCAGGAAAATATGTTGTGGTAAGGGTTGTCATCTGCTAAGATATACAAATTAACTCACAACACTGATATTTATATTTCTTCCATGCTGCATAGCATCATACTTTCTTTTGAAAACTGCTCCTTTAAAAGGTCTAATGTTTAAAATGTCCCAAAGGACAATGTGTTCAGTCTTTTTCATTTGTTGACAGATTCAGGTGTTAATGAACTCTCTCAGAAAGAATTTTAGGAAGCATGAAGGATACACACATAATAACTCTGCTGCTTACAACAGTAAACAATCAAAAATCATAAACACAATATTGTTCCTTGTTATTTCGACTATAACTTTCAGCCCTTCACACCCAGACAAACCGGATGAAATATGTTGTTTCAGGTCTGCTCTGATGGATCCCTCAGAAATATCCACATTATTGCTTTTATTTTATTATGTACCACACTTCATAACTGTACACTGCAGAGTACAATAAAACTCCACTACACTGCTTTAAGTACTTATTAAATAGGTCAAAAAGTTACTATAACAAATAACTTGCTCTACTCAGGGTCCATTAATAACACATCTTGTTGTGTCTCTCCTATGGAAATAAAAAATAAAGGAAACAATGGCAGTTGAGTCTAACAATATTAAATCCCCTTATACTCCTGATCTTTCATTCATCGTGTTTCAAGGTGGCATCTTATTTTGTACAAAATCTTTAATCAGAAGTGCATGATACCAACCAGGCTTGAAGAATGAAAACAACACAGTTATTAAATTAAATTAGAAATT
>NC_092875.1:208639635-208704635 GCF_028372415.1 Notamacropus eugenii
GGATCTAAGAGTATGAGTCAGGGAGTAAAGTAGTATTAAAACCCAGGAGGACGTATAGATCACAGAATTCAAAGATTAAAATTACTGTGATGATCATCTATTCAAGCATCTCTTTTCCAGTTGAGGAAATTGAGACCAAAGGGATGAAATCAGTTACCAAAGGTCACAAGGAAGTAAGGTAGAGCTAATGCATGAACCCAGAACACACAATCATAGACTGTCAGACTCTGAAAATCTCAGAGGTCACCAAGTCCACCCTCTACATACAATATGCCTGACAAGTGGTCAGCCAACTTATTCTGGAGGATCTCTGCTGAGGGGAAAGCCATTATCCATTGCTACTATCAATATCTCTCAAAGAAGTCAATTTCACTTCTAATTACAAGGATAGTTCTAATTGCAGATCTTTATTATCAAGCCTAAATATGCCTCTCTGAAACTGTTCTCATGCTTGTCATTTAGTGTCCAGCCAGAGGATGTTTCTTTCAAAAGACATTTCTTCAAATATTAAAAAGACATCTATCAAGTCTCTCCTAAACCTTTTCAAGGCTTAAATATGTATGCCTGATTCCTTCAACTGATATCATAAGATGTTCAGCTCTTTCATCATCCCAGAGATCAACTTCTGTATACTTTCCAGCTTATCAACTGTTTTTCCTAAAATGTGGTACTCAGAATACAGTCTGAACAGGGCAGGCTATTACATCCCCATTCTAGTTATTATGCTTCTCTTAATGTAACTTTAGATCAAACTGGCTAAATTGGCCAAAAAACTATCTTTTTACCCACTGGCTCAATAGTGTAGCCCCTATAGATCTCTTTGAATATGACAATCTAACTTATAAACTATTCCTCCTAGCTTTATGGCATCAATTAATTTAATAGCTATAACCATCTGTGCCTTTTGCCATATCACTGATAAAAATGTTGATAGTCCAAAGCTTACCCCAAATCTACAGAGGTCACTACTAGAAATTTCTTCCACGTTTATATTGAACAATTAAAGACCACTCTTTGAACTGGAGTATTAAACGAGTTCGAAGTCCACCATCTTTCTATTGTGTCTACAAATAGAGCATGGGGGATTTTAAAAATGTCTTTGCTAAAATCTGTGTTTTCTATATCTACAACATTCTCCTTATTAACCAGTCCAGCAAGTCTATCAAAAGGGAAATTAAATTAATTCTGACATAACCTGTTCTCAAAATAGCTATATTGGTTTCTCTGTGGTCACCAATTTACCACGTATTTCAGAATTTTGCCAGAAATCAAAGTAAATCTCACTAGCCTAAAAGCTGGAGAGACTATTTTATTCCTCCTTTTGAAAATTGGGATATTTGCCTTCTTAAATCTGTGACATCCAACATAAATTTTAAAATACAGTTATTAAGTACCTATCATGTGCAAAGTACTGGGTTAGACACTAATAATGCAAAAGCAGAAACAAAACAATCTCTGCTTTCAACAAGCTTACATTTTTCCCAGGAGGATGAAACAAGGGCTGGATGTATAAAGGATGATCCCACAAAGAAGACTTGAGTTACAAAGGTGAGACAGGAGATAAAAATGTCATGAAAGCTGACTCTGTTGAAAGTCAGAGAAAGCTAAAAAAAGAAGCTGTTCCTTATATTATACCTTCCATAACCCACCTGAAGTTCTACATGACTGTTACAAATGGTGTTTGCCTATTTAAGCTGCTGAGTCCTAAAAGATTCAAATATAACAAGGTACAATTACTTAGTTTACATTACTTAGCCATTAGATTTTTTTTTTTTAAGGTAGGACTAAAAACAAATACAATGGATTGTCCTCCCCCAATTGTATCATAAGATCCAAGCAAATGATGATAGTTCTAACCTATCTTTTTTGGGGGGGAAAAGGGAGTAAAAGGTAATCTGGGTTAAGTGACTTGCCCAAGGTCAGCCAGCTAGTAAATGTCAAATGTCTGAGGCCAGATTTGAGCTCAGGTCCTCCTGACTCCAGGGCTAGTGCTCTATCCTCTATATCACCCACTTTGCCCCACCCCTACCCTTTTTTGTAAGTCAATTAGTTCTAACCTATCTCAAAAAAATGAGTTTGATTATACCAAATCAAAGTGAAGGACATTTTCCTCAGTGATAAAATTTAATAATAACCCATCAATGAATAAATAAAAACATACTTTTTCTTTAGCCAAAGTCCTCAATTAACAATGGCTTTGGGGTTTTAACTTGAAAATAGAAAGCTTTGGGCAATCTAGAGTATACAGAAAACAAACACAAAAATGAGGGAAAAAATTCACATTTTCAAATTGACACAGTGACAATAGCTAGGTGAGAGATGAGATACATCAGGCATGTAGCTAGTAAAATCTGACAGGAGAAAAAAAATAACCCATTATTTCCACAAAGCTATGCAAACTGATACACTTCTTTTCCTACCTTAGAATAAATGATCTCCCCTAACAAGAATAATGCCCCTACCTATATTATCTAGACAGGGAAACCAGCCACACTTAGTTTCCCTAATGAATAATAATTTCGATTGTTTTTTGGAACTAACAAATTTTCAACTAACCCTGTGAAATACAGGTACTTCCTTAGGTATAAAGCTCTATTATAGGAAAAAGAAACCTTACCATTAGTAAAAAGATTCACTGAGTTTCTATGACTGGTCAGATGCAAACTACTCCTACACTAATAGAAGGTGAAGGTCACGCCATGTGCCTCTGAAAAAGTAATTTGCCATTGATGTGCTATAAGGTCTTAGTTATGGCCTGTGACCTTTAGATTATGATAATATTGGCCTTCATTATATACCCATTCTTCACAGAGTTACCTTAGCTCTTGCACTGTACTTTGCAAGATCAAAACAGTAGGTAAACGCAAGTTAATTTCCCTCTTTGATCTCAAATGAAATCCAGGTTTTACATTTCAACACAATTTAAAAAAAAAAAAAGAAATGAGATCATATTACTTCTCATCTCTTTATATATAAGGATTTTTTTCTCTCTCAATTTTAACTACAAATGTTAAAAAATTTGGCTGGTCACTTTGATTTTGCAGATTTTCTTGTTTGTCTGACAGAGGAGGGCCAGGTCAACAACAAAAAATTAAGAAAGCATTAAACTCCTAAACACAATTTCCAAAGAAAAATTATGATACACATGGTCCTTTCTTTCTATTTCTTTCTGGAATGTAATTAAAAAATTGCTTTGAAAACCAAATGCCTTTAAAAAAAATATATGTACAGATTATTAATTTTTTATTCTTAGAGAGAGCTGTCATATTTGCCCCATTCTTTCACAGTAGAGTTATTTGTCCATTCTTCTGCTTACTAAGACATGCACTTAAAGCATAATAAAAGACGGCCACATTATGTGTCAAATTAAATGTTGTTGATCCATGCTTTAAGTGTACATGCACTGACACTCTGTTATGGATCATCTACTGGACAATAATAGTTGCACATTCTCTGCTTGACAGACGTTCTGTATTTTGTTCAAGAAGCCCTAACGTTTTTGACGACCTGAACAAGGCCACACATTTCAGCAAATTTTCCAAATTAATGCTCTGAACAGTTTACAATGTTTTGTTCTATAAAGCTCACTCTTGTTGATTGTGTCCTAAATAATAAACCATGGCCTCAGGCGATTTTTCTCAGAATGTTTATGATGAGAACTCATTCATCTAAATCTGCTGGCCAATGGAATAAAATAAATCAAGAATTTCCCAAATATAACAATATTTGTGTTCAGTAGATAATTGATGACTGCAGCTGCACTAATTAAAACCCATCTGAGTTTCATTAATCTTGGTCAGTAGGACCAGTTTCTGTACGCCACACCTTGCTCACAGCATCGTGGCCTTGCACTTATGTCATTTTCAGGTGAGCTTTTATTTTTAAATTTTCTCCTAATAGTGTAAAAATGTATAATTCCAGTTTGATAGGTATATATAGTTTAAAATAAAAATCTGTAATAATAACCAAAGTTCAGAGTCCAGATCTAATTGTGCCGACTATGAGGATCCTATAAAGAAAACAGCTCAAATGATCCTGGTCCCCAAAAATCTAATAATTAAACAATCACTAACTCTTTGTTATATAGCAGCCATAGTAGCCTGTAAAAGAGGTAAGGAGGAAAAGGAAAGTCGAACACTTGGGAATAGTGAAATCCTTTCCTCTTGATCTGACTTGAATGGTTGAGTTTTTATCAAGGATGCTGGGTCTACATACTCAACCTCCATTCCTTTGAAAATTCCATTTTCTTAAGAAACCTATCACCAGACCTGTTATAATTTTCAGGGGTATGAAAGAAAGGGAAGAGAAGGGAATAAGTATATTTATAACACCTACTATGTGCTGGGCACTGTGCTAAATGCTTTTTACAAACATTATCTCATTACTATGGTTAATATAAACTGAGTGAATTTAACTAAAAAGTTCTTCAATAAAATCTGCATTACATTAACTTGAAAGAATTTCTAGTCTAGATAATAATAGCTGGAACACACACACACTTTTTTAATATCAGACAATATTTTTATAGTTATAGATATGCTCTGCTTGTTAAAGAAAAAGAAATGTGTCAAAAACTTGCGGTTCAGATAAATATCTCCAGAAATAGCTATAACTAATGTTAATAACTAAGCTGCCTTGCAGATCATAAATAGTAGGAAGTATAAATAACTCCTAGAGACAACTGTACGATCTATATTTGAGGAAAGGCAACATTTGAGTAATCAATCATATGAAGCCAACACTGTCATAAACTGAGTTTATGAAAATACTTGTAAACATTTATTAAATGTAAATTCCTCTTCAAAATGTATATTATAGGAAATCACTAGTTTTCATGCACTTGGAGAATATAATATATAAGAATTGATAAATATATGGAATCCATATTGTAGGAATTACTTTTTACTGATCTCTAAATTATTTTGCTAAAATATGCTTTGATTGCTACGTTACTCTCTAAAGATCATAAAAATTAAATGTGATTGTTAAAGTGCAAGGGTTGCTGCACATACTTAGACATTTAGTAATCGATAATTTTTAACACAGTGACTACTGCACAGATGTTCATATCAGGCCATATTATACAAGGGAAAATGGTGCAAGAATACCAGCACAACAACATTAAGGAGAGGAATGAAGAAAAACAAGGAAAAGAAACCATTAATGGATAATGAGGCCATCAGTTCATGGATTTAGATTACAGCTAGAAGGGACCTCAAAGCACATCGAATTGAACTCTCTCATTTTAGATATGAAGAAAATGAGCATTGGGTGGGTAAGAAACTAGCCCAAGATCACTCAGTTAGCATATATTAGAGATGATAGGAGAAGTCAGGTCTTCTGACTTCAGAGTAATTACTAACTATGATATGATGTACACCTTTCCAAGTAAAAGACTTAGTTGATTTGAAGGCGGTAAAAGGGCAAATAATGAACTGTTTACAAGATTTTACAAAGAAACATGGGAGGTGAAAAAGTAACAATAGATAGAATTAAAGACATGGAGAGAAGGACAGAAAATACCACAATTAGGGGATGTTAAATGCTTTCCCCTAAAAATAAATTTATAAATATATGCTAAGACATTTTTCATTTAAATTGTAAAAATACAATCGGGGGAAGAACAGAAAATGAAAAAAACTCTGTTTTGGTCTTTATTTTTCCAGTATATCTTTGTAATCAACAAAGGAGCACAGCCTACCCCTCAAGCCCCCATGCCACCTGACCATCCTCTACCCTACCTTTTGTCAGTTCAAAGCAATGATTTTATCCCTGCAGATCTGACTCCTAATGGGATTTGCAACCTTGGAGTCAAACTCTTCCCTCTTCCCACTCCGTATAGCCAATCATTCCAAGTCTTATCTATCATATTTTACAACATGTCTCACATTCTATACCCTTCAATCCACTCATATAGCTCTTCACTAGGCCTTCATAACCATTTGCCTGAAATACCACAGTCTCCTAACTGGTTTCCCTGACTCATCTTTCCTCTTTTTCACTCTGTTTTCCTCAGAGCTGAAAAATCCACATTCCTGAAACTCCCTACTCAGAAATAGCTAAAAAGTCACTGTTACCTCTAATACTGACCTATGTAATATTTTTTTATGTCATAGAATACTTTGATATTCTGATGAAGAATTCTTTGAATAATATTCTTAAAAAACATCCAAAGGTTGAGAACTAGAAGGGACTTTAAAGATATTGTAGTCTAAGACCTTCATTTTTTTCAAAATGAAGAAAACAAAGCTCAGAAGGGGTTAAATCATATAATTTCACACAGACAATAAGGACCAAAGGAAGGATCTGAATCAAAAATTTTAAATTCTAGCAAAGCCTTTTCTATTACACCTTCATGTTACAATATAAATTGAATTAAGCAGTTATTAGGCATAGGAAAAAGCAGAAAAGCTATTAATGAGGCATGCTTTCCCTACCAAATCCATTTATTAATCATCTACCATGTGGCAGGTACTAAAGAATAATTCAAATTTATTTACAGCTTCCTGTTTTCAAAGAATTTCCCTTAAAAGAACCTAGTGAGATGCAATGTTATTTTATCCACTTTAGAGATGAAAAAATTGAGGCATAGAAAGTCAGTAACAACTGCCCAAAGTCACATAGCCATTAAGTTGTCGAGCTGGGATTCAAACACAGGTTCTCAGACTCCATGCTGCTTCAGGAACTTCTTATTGTAACTCTATCCTTGTCATTTTTTATTGGTCATTTCACTCCTTTATAACTTTTACTACACAGACAATGCTACATAAATTGAATAGTCATTTTAAATTGTATATTTAAATATAAATATATGCATATGTGTACATATTTTCATATATTATATATTAAAATCTTATATTTCAGGTTTTAAAAGATATCTTACATTTTTCTACCTCTTCCTAGGTCTAAAAATTAACCATATTCTTGGAGAAGCAACACTAGTATATACCTTTTTTTAAAGTCCTATGATCTATCCTATCCAAAAACTATATATGAACTCTAAAATGACTAGACAATTTTATCTACTTTTACAAGCAAAGGTATGCCTTAAAGAGAATTCAGTTTGTATGTGCATGAAACTAATGAAGCCAAGGTAAAAATTAGTCTATGTACCTGTCTAAAGAGAAAATCTTATTCTACCTCCACAGTACATACTCTTAACCCCAATCAGATTAATTTCAGACCACTTACCATACATCTAGAGCTGAAGGGTACCTTAATTCTTTCACATATTATTTGTATCAGATTAATCTTCTTAAAATTTACATCTTATATTTTACGCATATTTTGAGAACTTCCACAAAATATAAAAATATCTTTTCTGTCTCATCTATAAATATGTCTTTAGCTCGTAATACATTTCTTTATCAGCAAGGCTAACGTAAGAGTTGATACAATTTAAAAGAACACTGACCACTCTCAATTCTATACAGTTTGGATTTTTGTCATACTTTTTGTGAGCCTTCTATCAAGCTCCAGGGAAACAAAATACTTGATGGGGGGAGTGGGGAATATAATCAGACAGTGCATCAGCTTAAAACCTCATAAACACATGTTAATAAACCAAATTACGGTAAACAATGTTAGTGTGAAAAAGCTGCTCCTAAAAGAAGTCAATGCTTACTAAGGAAGGATTTCTAGAAAAGACAGTACATCAGGAGTGGTAAGAGAAGAGAGTCAGTCATGTGAAAAGAGGGGTAGTGATGGGAAGGCTCCCTATGGAAAAACAGTGTATGTATACATGTACATATGTGTATATACATATTGTATGGCATATACATGTGTAAATATAGGTGTGTGTACAGATTAGGGAACAAAAAGGACAAAATGTCTTTCTCTTTGTCTCAGCAGTTTCTTCTTTATGTCACATGAAACAGCATATGGGAAAAGAGAAAAGGTATTATATTTCACTAGAAGGAATAATGCCTTTGTGCACAGAAAAAAGCCACATATACTTATAAACTCACTGAAACTGCTTAAGTATAGAAGAATTCTCAGTATCCCCTAAGAAGGCCTTCAAGAAAACAAAGATTACAGAAGTATAAACTTTTAGGGCTAGCAAGGACCTTAAAGACTCCAGAAAAGTTTCTCCTATTCATGTCCAGCAAGAAAAGTAGTCACCATGAAGGACTGTAAGAAATGCTTAAATGCATCCATGATATAATCATTCTAGGGGAGAGAAGATCATAATCTGTCCATGCTTTCTCATCTAGTTTTTCATATCCATATCCTCTTATAAATTTCTTCAGACAGAATCCATAGACTTTAGTGTAGGCCATCTTCTAGGCATTTTAACATTCTGAAGGTACTAGCACAGCACTCAGTTGTTACACTCCTCTGCTTCATTGCTTACATGACTGGCTCATTTACTTTTTTACCTATGCATTTCTTATATATCTTTTAATCCACGTCCTGAGCACACATCAGTGTTGGTACAATGTCATAACCTAGCAATGGCTACCATGTTTTCCTTCTGGGACAATTGCAATTCTAATTCAGCAGACAGCATCGTTCCATGATGTGCAGCCATAAAGCAATTGAACAATACTCGAGTTTAAAATGGGGTTTCAGTGTCAGGGTACAGTTTGGGATTAGTAAAAGTGTCACAAATTTCCCCAAATTACAGTATGCTTTCTTCTTCCAATTAATTGTTGGGGTCAATTTTGGTCTGTCTACAATGACTGTGCTATGTATATGTACTGATGAAGTAATTCAATGTATGGTCTATCCAAATGCCTGTAAGAGTCTGAACTAGAGATGTTTTTTCACCTATTGAGTTTTTCTTGTGTAGACTAATAGGTCAGTCTCACTGAGTATAGATTATAGTACTTCAGGACATTATCATGGTCAAAAAAGAATATCAAAATCTATAGGGAATAACATGTCTAGATATTCTCCATAATTATGGTGAATAATTTTGGCAGGCAAATATTCCCTTTTTTAATGCCTCATCTGACACTGAAAATTGAAGAATCAGTAAACATGGTTCTAGCAATAGTTGCATCTATCAAAGATGGTATGCTGTCATATTATTTTATAACTGAACTCACTCATGAGAAACCTTAAAAGAAAATATAGTCTACTTTACCAAGCCAATTTTTTCATAAGAAACATTGTCTACACTTTTCAGTCAGTTTTGTGACTATGAACAAACATTTAATATTTAGGGAGACACAAAAATAAAAATGAGTTTTATTCTATACTAAGAATTTTCTAAGAGAAGTAGTTTATTGCAGATAATCATGTTAAAACCTGCATATTTCCTTCCCATGTTTTCATCAAGGATACCCTTAAAATGAGTATGTAGATCACGTCAAAGAGTCCACAGGGGATAGTTTGGCAAATAACCATTGATGTCCCCTTGACTGCCATTTCCCCCCTTGTAATCAGATATATCATCTCTTTTCTTATTCTTTGGTATCTTTCCCTTTTTCAGCAGCCTTAAAAATCAGTCTCTTTCAGCACTCGAAATTATATCATGTCAAACAAAGCTTTCACGTCTTTTAAGTACTTTTCAATTATCCTTTACTGTCTCACCTTTTTTAATACTATTTCCACCACCTCATATAGCACATAGTAGACTAGGATGGTGAGTAAAAATGGAGGCTGTATTGTCATGTGAAGAAAATTCCAGATATCCTCACAGTTCTATCTGACTTTTCATCTTTTTTGTTGCTTGTATTTAATTTCATTTATCTAGAAATAAGTTGCTTAGCTGGATGTCACAACAGGCTTTCTGGATTTGGTGTCTCCTCCATCACTCATTGCTGGTTGTTTAACTCAGGCTACAAAACATACTTCCCAACATAATGTGTTTTAATGTTTAGACACAATAGTTTTTATGAAAGGATAATACAGTAGAAATGAGAAGCCTTTCTATTCCTTAAAGAAACCACAAACAAGGAATCAACATGCATTTGGTAGCAGCAGTGAGCAACTAAAATTAAAAGTACTTCTCAAACAAACCACCCTAGAAAGTTACAGAAAAATGGCACTTTCAAAGAATTTCATTTTTAATGTTTTTACAAGTATTTTATGATGCGGTTTTAATTTCTTTCCTGAAGGACAGTACGTATTAGGGCAGTGAAGTAGAAAAAGCAATGGTCTCGAAGTCAGGGGGGCCGGGATGGGGAGAGAGAGAGAGGGGTGGGGGAGAGAGAGAGAGACAGAGAGAGAGAGAGAGACAGAGAGAGAGAGAGAGAGAGAACTGTGTTTTAATCCTATCTACTAAACTTAACTACCTGTGTGATCACAGACAAGTCAAAGCCTCTCTAAGCCTCAGATGCTTTATCTATAAAAGGAGAATTATACTACCTTAATTTTCCTACTACATAGGGTTATTAAGAATAAATGAGATAACATTTATAGAAGTGTACTGTAAATTTTAAAGACCTATATCAATGTCAGCCGCTACTGTTGAATTTTAGACAACTCACAAATGCTTTAATTAATGCAGTTCATCTGATTACATATGATACGACATAAACTTTTTTACGTAATAGAAAAAAATCAGTTTAATTTTTACTTGGTAATGCAAATTTACATATGAAACATCTATACTATTCTTCTCTGATATATTTTTCTCTAACAGATGTGAACCTGAATAGTGAGGAAGAAACCAAATTTTTATAATTTTTTTTCATTACAAAAGTTGAGTAAATTAAGGACACCTATAGTGAATCATTTTTGTAAACTAATGACTCCTTTTGTAAGGAGAACTGAATTATTTAATAAATTCAGATTTTTGTATAGGGGTTTCTTAAACTGATAAAAATTTGCACAACTTCAGTAAAGGTTTGTTTTATTTTTTTTTAAATTCATAAGTTGGTTTTATTTAAGATGCTGACAAATAAGAGTTCAGCGTCCATATCAGGATTTTTTAAAGTGAAATAAGGTTTATAGTACTATAATTGCCAAGATTACTTCATAATTTTACACTTGAAGATTGGTATTGCACTCACTTTTTTCCTAATCTACCAGTATTTCTCAGAAATAATTGCCAGTGATTCATGAAGTTCATTAGTTAATTCCCTTAACACCCCAAGATCCATTCTAGCTAGCCCTGTTGATTTGTATTTATTCATTTTTCTAAGAATTATTTTACTTACATTTCATATACTTGTATTTACTGGTTCCTTTCCTTGTCTGAGATATCTTTCTATTTTTTTCTTATTAAAAGCACAATCTTAAAAATCATTTCAGTAGCACAACCATTTTAAAATTAATTTCATTAATTTCATCTACCTCCTAATTTATTAATGGATTTACTTATTCTCTACTATATCTTATTATCTTGACACACTTATAAGAAGGCCTCTTTATTCTTGTTAACCACTTTTGGAAGCATTAGTTCATGTTTGCTTCAGTTCTACTCTTTCTTTGTAACCTTTACCTATATAGATATTTGAGCATTTTTTTTCTCCTCAGATTATCAGAATTCATTTGTTCAAAGATAAATTGGGTGAAACAGATCTATGGCAACAATTAATAAACTTTAGTTCATTTAGAATGACTTATTTTAATTACTTATATATTTGTTTGGGCAATCATTCATTAGTTTATATAGTTGTGCATCTATGCATTTATCTATTTATGTATTTCTTGGGTAGAGGCAAAAAAGGAAACCATTCTTATTTTTCCCCTTTATTTTGCATAGTATGATTTAAAAACACTAAATTTAAAGAAGCAGGTAAAGGAAATTTTATTTACTTTTCTTTCTACTTACTTGGATAGTGGAAACCTTCAGCAGAAACTATTTTAAGTGGCATGTATGTCTTTAAGAATGACAACACCTCCCCCTCAGATTCTCAAGGTGATTTTCAATGTTGCTTGTTGATTTCTGTTCAGTTATGCCAGGTACCATTTCAGGGACATAGCTTCAAACTTCGAACACAACTTCATTCTCTGAAATCTCTTTAGTATCCAAAAATTCTAAATTTTCCCTCACTCATTGAATTTTAGGTTAACTGAAATTAAGTAAAAAATCCTGCACATTCGTCAGGACGTCTTTTGCCCTTTTTGTCGCTTAACCAGTCTTGGCACCCTGGAGGCAGTAGAGCATCCTGTTCTCTTTATATGGGTCACAGATGGCCTGAGCCACATGCTTCACTACCAAGTCATCAATCAGGATCACTTGGCTTTTCTTCCCTTCTGGTAGTTCACTTTTAGTACTTGCCTTTCAATCACTAGTTGGGTGACCACATGCCCTTCTTTAGCCTCTTCTCAGTCTGACTGTCACCTGACTAAGGGCAGACAACTTATAGTTGATGTATAGATTGAATACTTCCCTATTTTTTCCTAAGCTAATTCACCTTCTTTCACCTTTTTCCCCCAGTGAGAGCTATACCAACTGAGATCTTTTTCTTTTTCCTCACAGAGCCTGCCTGAAGAAATCTAATCATCTGTAAACAAAACATACACATTATTTAAGCAATGAAAAAATTTTGAAAATGAAGCAGATATTACTAAACTACTAAACTTGTTAGTTTTTAAAAGAAAGGAAAGCACTATTTAAAAGTATATGGAGTATGCACTACAATGCTAAATATAAAAAAAATTTAGCATGTAATTTTAAAAAAGTTAGTAGATATATACTAAAAAGAATGATTTTATTCAGGGTCTTTACTCAAAGAATTTACTACACTTTGGTCATTTTTAATTCAAGTCCTTCTGAAACTTGGCATTGCTTTCTGCACCGTTAATGCACGGGCAATTTATTTCACAGTTCAACTTCAGAAAGTGTGTTTCCTTCTCTAGCTACTGAGTAAAATGATAGAGAAATTCCACCCCCATTTCTTCACTAAATATTCACTTAGCTAGTACTCAATATGTGCCAGGTCCATATTAGATGTAAATGATACAAGGACTCAATAGTGTCAGTCCTGAAGCAGCTTGCCATCTAAATGAAAAAAGACTTGAAGGGTAAGGAAAAGAAAGAACTGGATCTAAGAAACAATTAGGAAATTATTAAAAAGGCCTGTATAATAAAGGATATACATGGATTTTATGAGCAAGCATTCTCAGCCTTTTCCTTTCATATTTGGTAATGGTTTACAACAGCTGAGTCAACTGTACCACAATTGAGCAGCCACACTTTTGGAACTAATAAACATACAAAGTACATAATGGAAATACTTCACTTATCTGGACTTACTGAAGAAGGCTGATAATCAAGGCAAAGAAAAACAATGACAGAAGGAGAGGGTCTGTGGGCAACCAATTCTTTATACCCAAGTAATGAACAATGCTTTCTTACTGAAAGTACAGAATGAAGTTCAATGTAAAGGAAAAAATTATATTCACTTTTCAATAAGGTTTTCAATTTAACTTTTTGAAGAAATAAATGTTTCAATTCAAAATAATTGGTATATTTGCAAGGCAAGGCAATTTCTTTTTTTAAAATTGTATTATCATGATTGACAAAGTTCACACAATAATGGATAATGTGAAAGACATCATGATTTGGCTTCATGAACTTAGTTTACTCTAATAAAAAACAGAATAACTATGCAAAGGAAACAGTTCCTTTTCTTCCTGGTTCTGTCAGCCCCTTTGCTGATTCTAGAGAATGATTTCCTTAAAAAGTAAAGAAGGTAATACTACAGAAAGGAAATATTCAAGTATAGTGAAATGTAGGCTGCTTGTGACCTAATCAGGAGTAAGCATTTAAGATGATTTTGTCCTAATACAATTCAACACAGGAAAATCATTTACAACATTGAGGTTCTCAGAGCACATGAAGTGTAGCGACAAGATATTATGGATGTAGAATAAAAGAACTGTATATATAAAATGAATGGAAAATTGGTTAAACAGATCACCCAACAGGTCAATGGAAATGGAAATGGGTCACAATGAAGAGAAATCACTAGTGGAAAACCTAATGGGTCATAGATAGGTCACTGCTTTTCAACAGGTTTACTAATGACCTAAAAAGGGGCTGTACCAGTAAAGTGGCAAAATTTGCTGAAGACATCAAAATGGGAAACACTGTTAATACATTAAGTGACATAGATCACGACTAGAACGATTTAAGAGGAAAGCTTTAGAGGAAAGGGTATAACAACTCATGGGGAAAGTGGATAGTTTTATTTTTTAGTTTTAAGAGATTTTTGCAAAAATATGATATTACCTACTATAGACTTCAAAAACTGCATGCAGTGCAATGATGTCTGAGTTTTCAAAGAATAGGTGTGAGCAAAGTGAGAGGAAACTTAAGAAAAATAAAAAGGCCTTAGTAACTTAACAGAGCTTTAAAATATTTTTAAAAGGTCTTATTCATAAAGGATAGCTACATGTGAGAGTAAGTGGTGAAAAATAGATATGAATTAAAGTGAAATTATGAAGGATTCTTCTCAATAGACTGAAAATTATAAAATCTCTCAATTTATAATTAACAAATATTTATTAAACATCTACTATGTGAAAGAGATTGCAAAGAGCATCCTTTTGGAAGTCCCACTAACAGACAATTCAATACAGTACACAAACTGGCTTATGAAAAATCAAAATTGCATATGACCTAAAGGGCAATGGAAAGACATACAGTGAGGGAAGTAGAGAGAAGCATCTCATATTGACAATCTGAGAAATGCCACCATCAAGCAGGAGATGGATTGATCAAAGAGTGAAAGTGAGAGATGACAAATAAAAAATAAGAGTAAAATACTGGTTCCTCAAATATATTCAAAGGAAATAGTGCACTGGGGAAAATCTGTATGAAAATTTTAAGGAAATTTATGGAAAATAATGGCAGGAGATAGTGAAGTGGATAGCTTGGAATCTCCACCAAAAGAAGCAGCCATCACACAGAGGTGATCATAAAGTACAGTATAAACTGATGTGTCACTACCAAACTCAAATTTCTCCTTTGCTCTCCCCTGCTTTAAAGATAAAATCTAAACCATCTGCATGGCATTTAAGGTGCTTCACAATCTGGATCTGAACTCTAACTTCCTGCCTTACTTCATAGCAACGTTTTCAGGCGCTCTATGTGCTAATTTGTGGTTTTATTCATTTCCAACTCTCTCATCATTGTCTATTCACCCAGGTCATGCTCCATATTTGAAACATACTCTCTTTTCTCATTGTACTGCCATTTTTTTCCCTTCAAGGGCAAGTTACAGTATGATCTTATCCAAGAAAAGTTCCTGATGACCAGGCTTTCCCACCATACCCCTGATGAAAATGTTCTACCCAAAGTTTTTCTCTTAGCAATTTGTCTGGATTTCTCCTTCTTCACATTACAAACTACTTTGCAGTTTCCCTATTTAGGTAAATGTCATATAACACCACTATTGTTAGATTGTAAGGTCTTTCAAAGAACTGAGTATGATTATATTTCTTCTTTTGCTATCAGAAAGACTTGGCTTTCACATCTGATACAATTATTAACTGGTTGTGGTCCTGGGCAGGTTAACTTCACCTTGGTCTTAGTTTCCTTAACTCATAAGGTTCTCGGTGATAATCGAATCAGTCAACAAGTCAAGCAATATTAAGTGCCTACTGTGTGCCAGCCACTGGTGATATGAAGAGAGGCAAAAGACAATGCTTGCACTCAAGGAGGTCATAGTTTAATGGAGGAGATAATAAGCAAATCAAAATGTACAAATATGTCATATATAAGAAAATAGGAGATTATTAAAAGAATAAAGATATTAGAATGAAGAGGGGTTGAAAAGGCTTCCTGTAGAAGATGGGGTTTTAGTTAAGAAGTGAAGGAAGCCAGGGAAACAAGGAAGTGGAGATGAGGAGAAAGAACATTCCAGGCTTTGGGGGCAGTCAATGAAAATGTTTGGGACTCAGAGATTGAGTATCTTGGTTCCTGAAACAGCAAAAAGGCCAGTATCAAGGGATTGATGAGAACCTGCCAGGGAGTGAAGAGTAAGAAAACTGGAAAGATGCTGGAGAGGAAGAACAAGAGAAATTGTGGAGGGTTTTGAAGTCCACAAAAGGAATTTTGTATTTCATACTAGAGGCAATAGGGAACCACTGGAGCTTATGGAAGGGGAAATGGGGTAAAGTGGGAAATGTGATATAGTCAGATTTAAGAAAGGGACGTTAGACATAGTGACAAGTTGGGAATGACACCTAGATTATGAGCCTGAAGGCCTGGGAGAATGTTGTTACCCTCTAGAATAATAGGGAAGGTAGGAGGGAAGGAGGTTTAGTAGGAAAGTTTAGATCAGTCAGCCCCAACATTTTTTGAACATTTTGAGATTAAGATGTCAAATGACGAAATTTATGTAAGTTACTTTTAAACTATTAAAACACCATATGAATTATTTATTTATAATGATTATTATTGCCTTTCAGAAGGTTTCAACTTTCCCAGTATTGGATATTGTCAACTACAGGCTGGATGAGAAGCAGAGAGCTACAAGACATTTATACTGAACTCTCTGTAATTCAGAAATTCTAAGACTAATTAAATTAGATTTAAAATAGGCACTGGAAATCACTAATCTAAGAAATGGAACACATTTTCCTTTTCCCATCAAGTAAATGCTGTTGTTATGAAGAGTTTTGCAATTAGTTAGGGAACATGATATAGCAGTCAGAGAACAAACCTTAGAATCTAGAAAACTCAGGTTCCCATATACTGGCTGTGTTACCCAAACAATGTCATAGCCCTTTCATGCCTCAAGCGTTATCATAGGCTACAGAATAGACACTGATCTGCATTAGTAGTGGGAGTTTCCTTATTATAAGATTCTGTTCTCCAGAAAATCATAGGTCCAAAAGAAAAAAAATTGTTTTTAAATCTTCACTGGATTCAAACCAAATCCTAACTCCAGCTCAATTATACTTCTCCAATTACATTTTACCTTGCACCTTATTTGTATGGTTTTTCTATTCTATCTGTTAAGCTATAAGGAATTTGAGGGCAAGCATCTTACACGTATATAGCCCCAAAAGAGATGAAGAGAGCACCTTCATTACAATAGGTGGTCAACAAATGTTTTCAGTAAAACTTGAATCATACTTAATTATTCCTTTAAACGCAGAAAGTTAGCAAAATGATTCAGGAAACAAAGGTGGAGGCAAGAGAAACTGAAAACATCAGCTTGATGAAAACCTGAGAATCAAAGATCTATACTCATTGATGCTACAAAGTTACTAAGAATATATCTTAAGTAATATTATAGCTGCTTATATGTGGACAACTTTGTAAACTGAAGTTGAAATTTGTCAATGCTATGTTACTGTTTTCAACTTCATTTGGGATTACATACAATCCTAGAAAATAGGAAAAAAAATATCTGGTTAATTATTTACTGTATGCATTTGTTATTATTTTTTGTTATGTATCTATATGTATATACATGTGTATATATATAAACACAATAAATATATATTAATATGTACATGTGACATGTATGCATGTTGGAAGTTTTCTGCCTTTTTTTTTACAGCAAGTAAGTTTTAAAAGGTAAGTGTAATATAATGCAATAAGTATAAAATATTCTCTGACCTTCTATTCTTCCCTCTAACCTTTCACTACACATACACAATACTACATTTATCTTAGTAAAGTGCAACTGACCCCTGTAAATCTTGTTACTTCTCCAAGTACAGACTTAAATACTTAATGACAGGAGTGAAAAAACATATTTTTTTTCCATTCGTGTAGTTTTTCTTTTGTTTCTTTTCATATTTTCCCCATTTCCTAAATCAAAATTCTTTTGATAAAATAATGGGTTTAGTTTTAACTTTAAAAAAAAAAGTAAAAACAAACTCTAAAAACAAACAGGAATACTAAGGGGGGAGGGGAAATGGCAAATCTTTTTAGAAAAGGAAACATAGATACTATTAATGAAAGCAAGAAATCCTAAATATGTTATGCTATAGTTAGCTCAGTGATCCCCACTAAAAAAAAGATAAGCTACTATAAAGATCGGTATCAGGTTTTAATTTGTTTTCATTAATAATCATTTGGGAAAAAAATAATAATCACTTGAAAGAGCCTATGCATCGTATGGGCATTGGTAGACACTGCATTCTCACTACACAACAGTGAATTTTTTACATGAGTCTGATGTCATTCTTCTATATTCAAGTAATTTGCAAGTGACCCTTCATGAATTATTCTGTCATACTGGGGGATAGCTCCTTTCGAACTCAGTTATGCCCATGTGCTTATATCATGCTGATTACCACAGAACCTACCACTTTGACAAGCATGTTATTTTAAACTAAAACAATATGAACAAGGATAAAGAATAACATCATTAATTTTTCTATTATAAGTTGGTATGAGGTTTTTTTTTAAATGAAAGCAGATACCCAAAGAGAGGTCTGCATATACACCTCAATCACTACAGTATTCAATTTGACGTGATACGAAGGATATGACATAAAACATCCCTTTATGAAATATTTCCAGAGAGCTTCCCATTCCTAACTGTTCTTCCAACTTAGGGCATCATATAAGAAAGGAGACAAGCACTAGAAAACACACATGTACATGCACGCACACATACACACAAAAGGAAAAGTGATTCAATATCAAAGGGAGTTTACATCAGGGGAGAACGTTTCTTAAATAATCAAGAAATATATATTAAGGACCTACTGTGTACAAGGCATTATGCCAGATAAAGGAAATAAAAAAATTAAAATGACCCCTTCCCTAACCTCGAGGCATTTACTCTCTACTGGATATGAGAAACCCTTGCTCCTTTTAGAGACATGATGAGTGTCAGTAACCTGTGTGCTCAATAAGAGCCAACAATGTGATCAGGAAGTACAAAAAAAGTTAATGCAATTTTAAGTGGCATTAAGACAGGGCTAGGAAAATGATAGTCCTATGATATGCTATGCTTTGCTCTGAAAACATCTGTACTCTCATATTCAGTTCAGGTCATCACTTCTAAGAAAGATAACGATAACCTAGAGATTATACAGTGGAGAGCAAATGTGGGTTAGACTTCCTGATAAAGAAGGAATGGGTTGAATGCACTAGGTAATCATAGCCAGAAGACCTAATGAAAATGAGAAATATATTCAAGTGATCTATAAGAGTTTTCATAGAAGAAGCATTGCATATAGACCCAGAGGGCACATTACAGATCAACAGGTAGGAATTGTGTGGAGACCAACTTAACCTACATTTAAAGAAAAACTCACTCATATTTAGAATTACCCCAAAAGTGGAAAGGGCTGCCTTAAAAGGTAATGAATTCCCTCTTATAAAAGATCCATAAACAAAAGCTACATAACTGGTTGTCACCTACTTTGTAAAGAGAATTTCTGTTAACATCTAGGGGGTATTAGATGGCTGACAATGTCTTTCCAATGTCTGAAATTCTGTACATGGAGGGAAAAACTAAAAGAGTAATGATTCACCTCTCCAGAAATCAAAGCTCAGGTTATGCTGGAGAGACAGAAGGCTCTACCACATAAGCCCTAATTCTAAGATAAACTTAAAATCTGGTCACAAGCAGTTGAAAGAAGCTAAAAATGTCATCTCTAGAGAGATGTACAAGTTACAAAATATTTGTAGAAACCAATAGAGACATATCTATGAAATTAGCTCAAATTGGCAATTTTATCCACCTTTCTTTAGAAAATGTTAAATTTATATTTATGTAAAGCCATAGTTAAATTACATGACAAAGACTATAGAGGACAGAAGAGAAAGTGTACTAATATCAGCATGGTGCTCTTTAGTTTCCAAAACAAGTACCAAATGATCCTAATATAATAGCAAGGAGCAGAGACTACTTTTCAGAAATTGTCTGAAAATACATGCATGGCCTAGGAGTCACTAAAATCTCTTAAGAGTTCTATGGTTCTATCTGATCTTGATTCTATGAGAAGACAATAAAATATGTGGGTAAAAATTTAGACTACTACAGTGCTAAGTACAATATCATTATTAACATGATAAAACCAATCATACATATTTTTCTCAAAAAACCCTGATAGGGTCATAGGGTAAAGAGTATTATATCCATTTTATATGTGACAAAAAATAAGGTCAGAGAGAGTAAAGTGAATTGCCCAGTCATACATTTGGCAAGTGACAGACATAAGATTATTTAACTGAGAATATTAAACTTGTCAGCAACTTTCAAGATGTTTTAGTTCAACCTTTTTATTTAAAGCAAGTCATACGTCCCCCATTTAAAAACAAATCCATTGCCCTGCTGTGGCATAAAAAATGCCCATTGGGCTCTTGAAAATAATGCTAAAAGAGCTCAAGTTTGTAAAGGTCCTACACCAAGCTTGAAAAGCTTTAAGTGACAGATTATGTATATTGTTTAAGGTCAGATGAACAAGATATAAAGAATCTCATCACACATTTGGTCATAATGTTTATACATTTGGGGCCGCAAGCAACTCTCACTAATTTGGATTTTGCCTCTATATCCCTCTTCACTATTGGGTGAGCTTTTGGCTGAAGATCTTATCTTGATGGAGTTCAACCTCCATGTCCCTTCCTTAATTTGTTGCCAGGTTATATATGTTTGTTATAGGTAATGGGGTAGCGAAGGAGGTGGAGGAATATGTGGGAGACAAGGAGCTACTATGAAAGGTTCCTTTCAAAGCGTAGGTGAAAGGAGATGAAGCAACAGGAGGTGAATTCTTCAATCAATGGATCTCTGAAGTCCATTCAAGTATTATATTCCTATTCACCATATAAAAAGTCATTGAACATAAGGGATCATGAATGCATTTTGTATGCTTATTTTTATGAGTTAGATGAAGAATTAAATGGAAGGAAAAGAATAGCCTAGACTGTATTTGGAATGTTTTTTAATGTTTTCAACAATGCCAACCTGTTACCAGACACCAAAACTTTTATGACACCAACACTATTCTGATGATGATATATAGCAATTAATCATAGAAAATCATAATTTCCTAAGAAGAAAAAGGATGACTCATTTAAAGAGAAATAGAAAAACTTTATAATGGAATAAACAGATAAATGTTATTTTCCAGAAAATAAAAGACTGAACAAGAGGGAAGAATACACATGTAGTGAGGACAACAGAGTGCCACTTAAGTACAAATTGGGGTGGGAAGGGTGGGGCAGAAATTGTGAGGAAGCAAGAGGAAGAGAAGGGAAAACTTCTTATAGGAGACAGCACCTGAGCTGAGCCTTAACGGAACCAGATTCCCATTATTAAGAATGAAGAAAGAATAGGGAAACACTAGAAGCTTTTCTAACAAAGATAGGAGTAAACAAAGTGTGCTTATTTCCCCACTCTTTTCCATCATAGTTCTAGAAAACAAAAGAAATTAAAAACTAAATATACGTAAAGAGAATACCATATTAATGAAGCAAACATGTAAACAGGAGACAAAAACCACAACTAATTAGAGGGATATTAAGTTTTTGTGACTGAGCTACTTCAATAAAAAAAAATCATTATGCTATTTAAAAAAAAAAAGAATGAAGAAAGAGACTATTTCAAGCAATGGGTCAACCTATACAAAAGTAGAATGGTAAGAGATGAAATATTATGCATGGGGAATTCTCTAATAGGCCATTTTGGCTAAAATGTAGAACACATGTGGATAATATGAAATAATTCTGGAAAGATAGGCTGGAATCATATTGAGAAAGTTTTTAAACAGTTCCAAATTTTTGCCTGAAACCAAGGTCTATCTTTCAACATCAATATTCTTCAACTGATGCTATGTGATTGTCAGTATTGTAATATCACAGTCGTTTTAAAAAATAAATTCAAGTTAATAAAAAGAAATGAAAACACATATGATAGGTATGAACAATTGAAACAAGTTACCAATGAAGACCTCAAAAGAAGGAAGTGGTAAAAGCAAACGTATCGGAGACTAGGAAAGTGGACTAGTCATGTACTAAGAGCGCAGAAAAACCAATGGATAACTCTCCTACTCTACTCTGTATAGAGACCTATAGGAAGGTTCCTCACGTACTCATGAATGCTGGGAAAAACTTGGGGAAGGATATGAACACGAGGTTCACAGGCTAAAAAGGCATGAATGGGTAATGAACTGAATCAAACATGGGAATATCACCATCAACGAACTCTCAGATACACAGAAATTCTGATTATGCAAACTTATCTAGGAAGACACAAAATTTCTATCTGTAAAGAACACTGCCAACTTCCAAATCATTTGTTCTTCAATAGTGCTGAGGTATGTGCATAATATATGAGGGTTTTGAAAGTAATCATAGCTGATATTTCTGGCATAGGAGTCTAACTATTTGATAGATTAGGTCCTTGAGTATGAAGTTCAAGGGAAAAATGGTCATCTAATAGTTTATCGAATATGGAAGAAAAAGTCTGGTATACAGTAGTACTGTGTACAATTACATCTACATGGGAAATTAATAAGGAGGTACTCATGAAGGGTGGGGTAAATGTGGCAAAGCAGCATGGAAACAACAGGTATTAAACAACTAAATCATGCTGATTCTTCTTTTTTACCTACTTAGAAATATGAATATAATAGATTTCACGAAAGGAAAGGAATTGGGGGAGGGGGAGAGAGGAGACTTTTCTGGCACTAGCCCATTTTAAAAAGTTACTGAAATCTGTTCCATCCTGAGAAGCAGGGGATAGATGGAAGAAGGGATGAGAGGGAGAAATGAACTGGATGGTTATCTTCCCAGCTTGGGGCTACAGTCTCTCTCAGAGTACATATTATGATGGACTCCAGCTACAGAACCAGCACCTATCTGCTCATACTTTGTACTTCCACTTCCAGGAAGCTCAATTTCTGGCAGCAGATGCTCTTTGCTTTTTCTGTTACTGTCTGCCCCTTATGCTTTCCTTCATGATAACTTTATCCTTCAAAAGTAGAAGAACCAATGAAGAAAACTGCTATTCTGGGGTTTATTCTCAGGAAAAAAAGGTTATTGGCTTGGAAGAAATGGGAAGTGATTGCTTTAACCTTGAATCTGTGACAAAGGAGTTTGTTATGTTCTGTACATCATTTCAGGAAAGTAAAGAGGAAGAACAAGGGGAAGAGGAAGGAGGAGGAGGAGGAGGAGGAGGAGGACAATCATAAGAACAAGAAGCATTAGAAGAACAAGTATGAGAAGAATGAGAACAAGAACAAGAAAGCACTGACAGAGCAGATTAAGGGGTGTAAAGCACTTTTTAATTATTAACTCAATTTTGTCCTCACAACAGCCCAGGGAGATGGGTCCTATCGTAATCTTCATACTGTAGATGTGGAAACTGAGGCACACAGAGGGTATGTGACTTGCCCAGAGTCACACAACTAGTAACAGTCTGAGGCTAGATTTGAACTCTGGTATTTCTGACTCCAGGTCCAATGAGTCCCCAAGCTTTAAGATTCTTACAGGGAAGTTTATGCTGTTCTCAAGTTACCCAAGTTCTCAAGAAGGAAGTTCTAAAAATATAGATATAAGTAATTCCTTTAAAGAAGAAAAAGAAGAGTTGTCAACAAAATCATCGTTTCTACAAACAAATAAAAAGTCACTATTTCTACAGACAGAGGAATACATTAACCAACCTATATTTTTAAAGCTATACCCTGAAAAGTGAAGAAAGGGAATGAAGCAGAAGACTAATGCAAGAGCATGGAAAAATCCTGAGAAAATGTCAGCAGCCTGGAGCACAGAATGAACTGAGGATGGCACAGAAAGCTAAGCACAACAGAAATGGGTGGGGGGGTTTAAATTAATTTTTTTAAAGTATTACACAGACAGGAAAATGAAAGAACAGAACCAGCAGCTCAGAGTCAAAGGATTAATGTTACGGAAAAGCAAAACTACTTAACTCTTCTTTCTCTGTCAAGCTGGATGTGTTATAGACTATAAAGAACCAAGCAGAAATAACTAACAGCGAGTTTATATTTAAGACAAGGATGAAGATATAAAGAAATAACTTGGTTACTAAGTTCAAGTCACCAAGCCAAGATGATTTACTTGTAAGATACAGATAAAATTTACAAGTATGATTTTTGAAAAACTCATGGCATAATACAAGAAGCAATGTAAGTAGGCCTGGAAAGAGGTACATGATGTCCCAAAATCCAAAATAGGTAACAGAATGGCAGCTACAAATTAGAGTCCAGGTATGTTGACAAAATTTTAGAAGGTATTTTTAGAGGGACAACTAGTTTACACTTAGAAAAAGAGCTGGTGATCACAAGCAGCAAAGCAGGACTTTAAAAAGAAGAGGTCATATCAGACTAACCTTACTGCCTTTTTTGGGCAGGTTAACTGGTAGATCAGAAGAATGCTATTCACATACTTTGCCAAGATTTCAGAAAATATAAAAGAATCTCATGTTATTCTTGTGTAAAAAATCAAATTAGATTGTGGTAAAATAAAAAGAATATGAAAATGAATGAATACACTGAAAAACAATAGTTACAATTAGTACAAAGCCAATTTGGAAGTCTCCAGTGGAATGCTCCAGAAAGCTATACTAGTTAGCATTTTTATCAATGACTTGGATAAATGCATAGAAGGCAGTTTTTTCAAATTTGTCAAGGACACTGCTGGGAAGGATTTAAAAGTCAGGACACAATCATGTCTTGATAAGCTACAACAATGAGTTCATTCTAATGAGATAACATGAAAATGAGATGAAAATTAAATCATGTGATCATTAAAACAGATCAGTAGTGGGGGAGGAGCCAAGATGGCGGAGTAGAAAGATACACATATGCTAGCTCCGAACCCACAGCCCATAAAATACCTGTAAAGAAGAACTCCTAACAAATTCGGGAGCAGCAGAAGCCACAGAACAATGGAGCAGAGGAGATTTCTGTTCCAGAGAGCCCTGAAAAACCGACCTGAAAGGTCCCTTGCACTCAGAACCTGGAACAGAGCCCAGATCTGCCTTGGCCACGTGGCACTGAGAGGAGCAGACCTGAGCAGGGTTCAGGGACAGAATCTCCAGCAGCCTCCAAGGTCCCTCCACCCACAGGGCCAAAGGTCAGTGAGAGGGTCTCTTTGGCTGGTGGAGAGGAGAGTAGGGTGTCCCTCATAACTCAGGCCCCCTCAGGAGGCAGAAGTGGAGGCAGTAGCAGCAGACAGGGGCTCCCAAAGCAGGCAGGAGCTCAGATCCATTGTTGAAGGTCTCCACAAAAACCCTCTGAGGGAACTAAGCCCCATGGGGCAGCCCTGCCCCCCACCCCAGCAGCTGAACTTAATCTCACACTGAATAGCAGCCCTGCCCCCACGGAAGCCCTAAGGCTGGGAAGCAGCATTTGCATCTCAGACCCCAAGTGCTAGCTGGGCAGATCTGGAGGTGTGGTGGGTGTGGAAAGGAAACTCAGAAGTCAAGTCACTGGCTGGGAAAATGCCCAGAAAAGGGAAAAAAAATAAGACCATAGAAGGTTACTTTCTTGGTGAACAGGTGTCTCCTCCCATCCTTTCTGATGAGGAAGAACAAGGCTTACCATCAGGGAAAGACATAGAAATCAAGGCTTCTGCATCCCAAACATCCAAAATAAATATTCAGTGGACTCAGGCCATGGAAGAGCTCAAAAAGGATTTTGAAAATCAAGTTAGAGAGGTGGAAGAAAAACTGGGAAGAGAAATGAGAGAGATGCAAGAAAAGCATGAAAAGCAGGTCAACACCCTGCTAAAGGAGACCCAAAAAAATGCTGAAGAAAATAACACCTTGAAAAATAGGCTAACTCAATTGGCAAAAGAGGTTCAAAAAGCCAATGAGGTGAAGAATGCTTTAAAAAGCAGAATTAGCCAAATGGAAAAAAGGAGGTTCAAAAGCTCACTGAAGAAAATAGTTCTTTCAAAATTAGAATGGAACAGATGGAGGCTAATGACTTTATAAGAAACCAAGAAATCACAAAACAAAACCAAAAGAATGAAAAAATGGAAGATAATGTGAAATATCTCATTGGAAAAACAACTGACCTGGAAAATAGATTCAGGAGAGACAATTTAAAAATTTTGGGACTACCTGAAAGCCATGATCAAAAGAAGAGCCTAGACATCATCTTTCATGAAATTATCAAGGAAAACTGCCCTGATATTCTAGAACCTGAGGGCAAAATAAATATTGAAAGAATCCACAGATCACCTCCTGAAAGAGATCCAAAAAGAGAAACTCCTAGGAACATTGTGGCCAAATTCCAGAGTTCCCTGGTCAAGGAGAAAATATTGCAAGCAGCTAGAAAGAAACAATTCAAGTATTGTGGAAATACAATCAGGATAACACAAGATCTAGCAGCCTCTACATTAAGGGATTGAAGGGTGTGGAATATGATATTCCAGAAGTCAAAGGAACTAGGACTAAAACCAAGAATCACCTACCCAGCAAAACTGAGTATAATACTTCAGGGCAAAAAATGGTCTTTCAATGAAATTGAGGACTTTCAAGCATTCTTGATGAAAAGACCAGAGCTGAAAAGAAAATTTTACTTTCAAACACAAGAATGAAGAGAAGCATGAAAAGGTAAAGAGCAAAGAAAAGTCATAAGGGACTTATTAAAGTTGAACTGTTTACATTCCTACATGGAAAGACAATATTTGTAACTCTTGAAATTTTTCAGTATCTGGGTAGTTGGTGGGATTACATACATACATACATACACACACACACACATGCGCGCGCGCGCGCACCCACAGAGACAGAGAGCACAGAGTGAATTGAATAGAATGACATCATATCTTAAAATGAAATTAAGGGGTGAGAGAGAAATATATTGGGAGGGGAAAGGGAGAAATGGAATGGGGCAAATTATCTCTCATAAAAGAGGCAGACAAAAGACTTTTTAGTGAAGGAAAAAGAGGGGAGATGAAAGAAAAACATGAAATTTACTCTCATCACATTCGACTAAAGGAAGGAATAAAATGCACACTCATTTTGTTATGAAAACCTATCTTACAATACAGGAAAGTGGGGGAGAAGGAGATAAGCAGGGTGGGGAGGGCAATGGGAGGAGGGAGCAATTTGAAGTCAATACTCTTGGGGAGGGACAGGATCAAAAGAGAGAATAGAAGCAATGGGGGGCAGGATAGGATGGAGGGAAATATAGTTAGTCTTAAACAACATGACTATTATGGAAGTCATTTGCAAAACTACACAGATACGGCCTATATTGAATTGCTTGCCTTCCCAAAGGGAATGGGTGGGGAGGGAGGGATGAAGAGAAGTTGGAACTCAAAGTTTTAGGAACAACTGTCGAGTACTGCTCTTGCTACTAGGAAATAAGAAATACAGGTAAAGGGGTATAGAAAGTTATCTGGCCCTACAGGACAAAAGAGAAGACAGGGACAAGGGAAGGGAGGGATGATAGAAGAGAGGGCAGATTGGTGATAGGGGCAATCAGAATGCTTGGTGTTTTGGGGTGTAGGGAGGGGACAAATGGGGAGAAAATTTGGAACCCAAAATTTTGTGAAAATGAATGTTAAAAGTTAAATAAATAAATTAAAAAAATAAAAAATAAAACAGATCAGTAAAAAAGTTATTTCTGGGTTCAAAAAGTACTGAGTTCAAAAATTAAGTTTATGCATAGGAGATGAGGAAGTCTTAGTGAGACAGCAGCTGGTCTGAAAAGGAACTGGGGTTTTTAGTGGATTATAGATTCAGTATTAGACTACAGTATTTTAAGTCAGTCAAAATACCTATTACACTCTTAGGCTGCATTAAGAAAATTAGAGTGTCCAGGATTAGGAAGGTAACACACTCTGCCCAAACCACATTTGGAGATATTGTATTCATTTCTGAACGTTATAGATTAGGAAAGATATTCGTAAGCTAAAGAAAGTCTACATGGTAGTGACAAGTGTGGCTGATGTGGCTCAAGATCATGCTAAATGACAATCAAGTGAAGGAACTAGTAACAGAATGGAAAAAAAAAAGTGAGAGAGGTCATGAAAACTACCTTCAAATATTTGAATGCCTGTATGAATAGAGTTATTCTGCTTGAATTCACTAGAAAGAATAAGATACAAGTTGGAAAGAAGCATATTAAGCTTCAAGTAAAGAAAATTTTACTAATAATTGGAGGTAGCCAAGAAAACTGGTTGACCCAGTGGGAAGGGAGTAGGGGTGGCAATTTTTTGAACCAATAGGTTCACTCAAACTAGAAATCTCTGAGAAGGCTGCCAGTTAGTATGTGGTAGAGGGAACAAGTTTCAGATAAAGGTAGTATTCTATGGTTTCTGAGGTCCCTTCTAAATTTGAAATTCTATTACTCTTTTCAACCTGAGTTCAAAAATAAGAACTGCCATTTACTACTTACAGTATCTTTGTCAGTGTATTACAAGTCAATAGGGAGAACTCCAACAAATTACACTTAATTGCTCTGAGATCATGCCATATGAAGTTTGGGTGAAGGAACTGGGGAAGTTTGACTTGTAGAAGAAAAGGCATTGGCAAGGTGGAAAAGAGAAAGAAGAACACGGAATTGTTCCACTATTTGAAGAAGCATCATTTGGAAAAAGAATTAGACTTGCTTAGACCTAGAAGCCAAAATTAAGAGCAAAGAACAGAAGCAGAGACTTCTCGTACAGAAAAATCTTCCTAAAATCAGAGCTATCCCAAAGTGAAATGGGCAGTCAGAGGGAGGGTGTACTTTTTCTCATGCTAAAGGTCTTAAAACAAATGTCAAGTGATCTTTCATACTGCATGTTGTAGAGAAGACTCTTGTTCAAATATGGAATACACAAAACAAACAAACAAAAACCCCACACACTTCTAAATTTCCTAAGTATGTTAAGAGATTGTTGCTTCCCTCATTGTTGTTCAGTCATTTCAGTCATGACTGACTCTTAGTGACCCCATTTGGGGTTTTCTTTGCAAAGACACTAGAGTGGTTTGCCATTTCCTTCTCTAGCTCATTTTACAGATGAGGAAAATGGTGTTTGACTTGCTTAAGGTCACAAAGCTAGTAAGTGTCTGAGATCAGATTTGAACTGAAGTCTTTCTGACTTCACGACTGGTTTTCCATCCACTGCACCACCTAAGCTGCCCTTTCCTTCACTGTCAAATAAGCAAAATGAGGCTTATCTATGCTGCTACATTCCTCCTAAATTAGAAGATGAGGCTTGGAGTTTCCCTATAGATATCAATTTCCTGTTTTCTTCAGAGCAGCTACCTGCCAATAAAAGTGTCAAAGAAGTGCTTTGCTCTGCCCATCCCTTCCTAGCCCCAAGATAGAAGGTTGCTTTCTCCTTAAAATTGGAACCTCTGTTCAAATTCTTATGAATTAAAGGGTCAGATTATTTTCTAAAATGCCTTGATATTCTGTGGGAAAACTCAAGGTAAAACTCACAAACCACATTCCAGGTCTTCACATTTCCACCTTTTTAAGGCTACATCTCATAGGACCAAGTCTATAAACAATTAGAAGCCTGTGCCAGAAACACTTTCAGATTGGGTCAATGTATTCCACACCTACCATGATATCATTTACAAGACTCCAGTTAACAGGGATGAGAGATATTTACAGAATGGAGTAGCCTGGACCCTCTCTGGTCATTAAATCAATATTTTTATTTTGCTTTTTAATGTAGAAGGAAATGAATGACATAATAATGTAAGAGAGTACAAAAGTATTTGGATAATAAGAACTGACAGGAGGGTAGTTCTGGGTTTTTCATGATAATCCTAAAGAGACAAATCAGACTTTTATAAACCACCACACCAGAGATCACCACACTGACTTTTGATCTGCATTCTCATTTTACCAATTCTAACAACATTAAAGAGAGAAGAATTTGTTTTCCCTATTTTCTCTTTGCCTTGAGGGCATGAAGCAGTTGCCTAAAAAGGAAAGTGGCAGCACTTTCACAATGTCTGTCACTTACTCCCATGCCATTTAAAAAAATCACAACTTCACAAGTTAAGTCTTCATATCCTCCAAAAAAACACCCAAAATATTATGCTAAAGAGACAATATTAAGTGAACATACAAGTAATATTAGAAATTAAATAAAACTGACAAAAACATGCTTCTTTCAACAACAGAACATTATAATGTATATTTCTCCCTTGAGTTGTTACCAACACAAAAGAAAATATACACTAAGATGTTTAGTAAAATAGGAAAAAGTCAGATGTAATATTCATGGTAAAAATACACATTGTATTACATTGTGTTAAGTCTGAAATAGTACATCTTTTGCTTCTACGTGTTTGTTTTTTTGTTTTGTCTTTTCCAGGCTTACTCGTTACTCTACGGTCAGTTTGCTGCTCTTCTTCCTCAAAAACTCCTATTCAATCTTAACTCAAAGACTATGGCTCTTGATGTTATTACCTCTCTTTCTTCTACTTATGTTCTGAAAACGGTAAAAGTATATTAAATTTAAAAGTTTTTCTCACCCTAGTTAAGAGTAATATCAACTTATACTCCACTGCTATTTAGACTTATTTTTGAAATTAATTTATTTTCATTTTTCATTTAACAAGTATTTAAGTCTCAACTATGTGCTCAGCACTAAAACTAGTCACTGTAAAAGGCACCCCAAAAATGGAAATAATGTGCTTCATCTGCACTTAAGCAAAATATAATCTATTCAAGAAAACAAAAAAAGACATATAGGAAACACAAAAATAATACAAAACATAAAAGTATAAAATAATATAGAATGTCTTTGACATAATATGAGTCCCACCTCTCTGGAAACCAGGATTAATGTGGGGAATCGGGCAAAATCATAATTATGAAAGGACCACCTGAATAATCCATTCAATGCATTTTCTACTGACAAGGCAGAAAAATTAAACAGGACATCATTTAATTATTCCAGAATAACAAAAGAACTGTTAAGGAAAAATCAAGCAATAAGACTCATAAAAATATCTCATTGCCCTTCTAATTTAACAATTAGTTACCATTATAGCTAGAGGGAAAAGAATGCTGGAAGTGAAGTCAAAAGATCTGGATTAAAATAACACCTCTGCCACAGATTACTTATCTAATCTTTGGTAAATCACTCTAACTTTCTGATCTTGTCAATTTCTTTTCTGTGAAATGAGGCACATGAATCATTTATTCAATCCTAACATACAGCTACAGCCTGAACTTGAGAGAAATGGGATACTTTTCAACATTTGTAATGCCTATAGCATCCATTACCTAGGCCACGCAAAGCTTGACATTTTTTTAAAATTTTATTCTGAACTTAAGAAATAAAACAAGAATTTTCATAACATAGTAGAGTAAAAAAAGGGTGATGGAACAGGAAACCACAAATTTATTATGTACAATTTGTTATTCCTTTTAATAAAGTTATCACATAACTTTCTTTTTTGTTCCTTCCCTCCTCTCTATTCCTCATCCTAGAGATGACTGCCATCAGCCACAAATGTGTGTATACAGATATACATACATGTAAAATCATCTTATATATACTTAGATTTACGAATTCTTTCTCTCAATACAGATTGTGTCATCATTCAAGGTCCTTTGCTTTTAATTCAAGTATTTATAATGGTCAAAATGACTTAGTTTCTCAAAGTTGTTTTTAAAACAGTTTTTCTGTTATTGTATACAATATTCTCCTGGTTCTGTTCATTTCACTATTTATTATTTTGCACGTCTATTCACCTTTTTCTAAAATCATCAAGCTCATTATTTCTTATAGCAGAGAAGTATATCATCACTATCACACTTATTAAGCCATTCCTCAATTGACATGTATCCCTGCAATTTCCAGTTATTTGGTACCACAAAGAGAGATGATATAGTACTGGTATTGCTGAGTCAAAGGGAATAGGCAATTTAATAACTCTTTGGGGATAATTCCAGATTGCTTTCCAAAAAGAGTTGGATCAATTCACAGTTCCACCAACAGTGAATCAGGGTCCCAATTTTTCCACATCCCACCACGATTTGTTGCTTTCCCTTCAACCATTTTGGCCACTGATAAGTGTAA
This sequence comes from Notamacropus eugenii, assembly GCF_028372415.1. Lineage (NCBI taxonomy): Eukaryota > Metazoa > Chordata > Mammalia > Diprotodontia > Macropodidae > Notamacropus > Notamacropus eugenii. Next base: position 208,671,464 of record NC_092875.1, read on the forward strand.
AATGATATGTCAATTGTTTTAATTTGCATTTCTCTAATCAATAATGATCTAGGGTATTTTTCATATGACTATAAATTGTTTTAATTATTTCAACAGAAAACTGTGCATATCCTTTGGCTACTTATCATTTGGGAAATCACTCACATTCTTATAGTTTTGACAAAGTAATTTATATATTTGAGATATGAGACCTTTATCTGAAAAACTGTCTAAAAAAACATTTTCCCAATTTTCTGCTTTCCTTCTGATCCTGTCTACATTTGTTTTATTTGTACAAAAATTTTTCAATTTAAACTTTTGATAAATATCAAGGAGGTACTTTAGTAACTAACATAGGAGGGAGCAGGAAAGAGGTTGTGCAGTCTACTTTCCTCTCATCATGGCAAAAATTCTGACCCACTTATATTGAGATATGAACCAATTAATCAATGAACAAACACTGAAGTGCGTACTTTGGGCCAGGCAATATTCCAGGCACTGGGTATATAACAAATATAAAAAAAGGCAGCTCCTCTCTTCAACAATTTACAAGGAAACAATGGCCACTGCAAGAACAAGGAACTTTCTACCCAAGGTACCTAAGGAAAATATCCCAATACATCCCATTAATCTCTAGGTTTTTTCCAGGTGTACCACAGGAAAGATCCTTACAGAGCACTCTCTACTTCCTCTTACAATACTGAGAAATCCTATTCTTGACAAACGTCCATGATGAGGGCAGAAAACAGAAGACTTAGAGAACTAGTTAGAAGTCAAGATGAAGTCAAACACGATTAATTTTAATAATCATCAGCTAACGATGTTAGTATTTATATAGCATTTTACATATATTACTTCATTTGAGTGTCACTATAACTTGGTGAGATCAAGTTCTATCATTATTATCCCAACTTTATAGATAATGAAAATAAGGCTGAGAGACATTAAGTGAATTACTCAGGGTCACATGGAGAAGTTTCTGAGGCAGAATTTGAACCTAGGTCTTCCTAACTCAAAGTCCAATTTATCCACTATACCACCTATTTGCTTTATTTTTTCATTGTTACTATAGTTTAAGTGAGCTTTGTCAGCTTATAAGAAATAAATGTTCTATCTTTGAGATAAATCAAAAGTTTTTAAATTATATCTCTTAATGAATCAGGGCATGTTTGTATAGCAGAAGTGACTGAATACTCAAAAGTCAAAAAACATAAGAGCATTCTTAGGTGGGATTAATCTAAAAAGCTTAGGATGATAAAAAAAAGTTTGACACATGAAAATTCTGGCCAATTTAAAGGTCACTTATGAATGCCAAAACTCAATTAAATTCAGCAGAGAATTAAAAACAAGGTAGATACTTATAAGTTTGGGGAATAGCAATACAAAGTGAAGCTTATCAATGTAACAGATACTCATCACTTGAGGAATAGCTAAATAAACTGTGGTATATGATTTTACTGGAATATTATTGTACCATAAAAAAATCACAAATGTGATAAATACAAAGAAGTGCGGGAAGATCTACATTAAATGATTCTGAGTGAAGTGAAAAGAGTCAAGAAAACAATATACACAAGGACTACATTGATGGAAAAATAAGGAACAATCACAAACCAAAAGTGAATGTGTCAAATTTTCAAAGAACAAACACAGCTCCAAAGAAAAGATATGATAAATCACCCTTGACTCCATGTGTTTTTTATAAATGGTATACACACAAGTATAGAATTTGGTACTTAAGAGTTTTGTGATTTATTTTTGCTGAATTTTGCCGTTTTACTGAATTCTCCAACCATTTCTTTTTATTTTTTTTTAAATAACATTTATATTTGAGATCGCTTTCAGGATGGGGAGGGGCAAATGATGAGGATTTTTTTAAAAAGATAATAAAAGTATATTTTTCAAATTTACAATAAAATCAGTTAAATCCATCAAACAGAGCTCTGTCCTAACTTGCCAGTAAAAAGGGAGGCAAAGTTTAGATGAGATGCCCTCCTGCCCTCATGGAGTAAATATCTACAACAAATACCCAAAGAATGACATATCCTATGTGTATCACAGGGGAATAAACAGAGTGCTATGTGAAGCAACAATGTGGAACAGACATTCTAGTGTCACACAAAAGGCTTCTAGTAGAGGGTCACATTTGCTTTAGGCTTTAGAGACAGAAATTCCACATTTCCATTTAGTCATCTTGTCATATTCATTCTACAATCAAAATAACTTTCATCTATATGATTCTGGCAACTCCCTTAAAACAATACTAGATCAGCCCTTCACCAGCTCTTAGTTAAATTACTGAAATAACGTAATGAGCCTTTAATACCTAGAAAATAAAAAGCAAGCTCCTTAGGAACCTGGCATTGAGATTTCTACAATGTGATTTTTACCTGCATTATCAGTCTTATTTCTTACATACTGATACTTTACCAAAAATGCATTATCAGCTTCAAAGGAGAAGTTCAAAGACAGATACTACCCCAACAATTCGCAGTTTTTCTCACATTCTGTGTCAAGCAAGCAAACCTTTTCCAACCCATTTCCACATGTGGATAATATTCTAGCCTTCAAGGACCAGTGGAAAAGTGACTTCTTCCACAAAACCTATTAATAAGATAGCTGTGTGAGAGCTAGGTCAACGCTTCAACACAGCTACAACACAGGTTAGGCCAGTTTTTTCCCTAAAAGGTGATAAAGTTTCCCCCTTGATTGTCTAAGCCTCATACTGTATCTCCATCTTCCTAGTGACATCTAGAATCTAGTCACCGAAGGTCATAAAAACACTCAAGCAGGTGGAAGTGGGCCTTTTAGGCAGTGGATATCAGAAGACCACATGAATCATGGCTGCTCTGGTGATCAGACTCATTTCTGCAGAGAGCCCATTTAAGTTGATACATAAGTTTACCAAAGGTATGTGCTAGTTTTCTTGTTCAATCCTTGCCACGTTATGGTTTGCTAAAAAAACTTCCTTTTAACTGCCATATAACCTACAAGTAAGTGCCTTATTGTGTCCCAAATCTGAATCTGAACTAACGGGCAATCAGTCATCTTTAACAAGTTGGCAGTATTTCTCCTTCACCTAACTTGGTAACACCATGAACATTCTTTATTTACCTACATTTATGCATTAATCACATTCCATTTATCTGTATATATATTTTATGTGTCTCAACAAGCTCTATGATGGAAAGAATTGTCTTATTTGTCTTTATACACTGCATTGAAATTGGGAAGCACTTAAATGATCAGTTACGCTGATTTTTTCCTTCCCTTAAAAAATACTATTTGTCATACAGAAGGGCTATCTATGTGGTATGACTGTGATGAAGTAAAAAACAGAAATCATCAAAAAAAAATTGATAAAAGTAAAAAATGCATGAGTGACAAAGGGTTGAATTTAATGTAGCTACGGAAGAATTTGATATAAAGTGGCATCAGTCATAAAGTCCTCTTCGAGAAAGAGGGACAACAACAAACCAGATAAAGATAGCATTATTACAATGTTCCAGTGGTTTAAGTAATGAAATGAGGGTGAGGATATTTCAAAATCAGTGATTCCATCATTCCATTCCATAGGGGACTTCCTACTGTGAAAACTCACATTTACTGGTACAGATTGGTAACTCTTCTGTGACACATGTACAGTATTAAAGAGTTGACTTGGGCTCTGAGAGGCTAAGTGACTGACGAACACTGCTTATGTAGCTAGAATTGAAAAAGGCAGGATTTGAACTGAGGAGTTACTGATTCTAAGACCTTCTAACCATTACACCAGGCTGCCTCTCATTAGCAGCCACGTGGACACATGGAAATGAAGAAAAAGAAATTTTGTACAATTTCAATAGGAAATTAATGATGGACAGAAAATAGATATTTATGATAGATATAGAAATATTAGAGGGAGTAGAGATCAAATTGCCAACATTTGCTGGATTATGGAGAAAGGAAAAGAGTTCCAAAAAAAAAAAAATCTACTTATGCTTCACTGATTACACTAAAGCCTTTGACTTTGTTGATCCCAACAAAATGTGGCAACAACTCCTCAAAGAGATGGGAGTACCAGATCATCTTACCTGTCTACTGAGGTCCAACATGCAGACCAAGAAGCAAAACTTAGAACCCAATATATAACAAATGATTGGATTAAGATTTGGAAAAGGAGTACAAGACTGTATGTTGTCATCTTACTTATTTAACTTATATGCAGAGTATATCATGTCAAATGCCAGGCTGGACAAATGAAAAGCTGGAATTAAAGTTGCCAGGAGAAATATCAACAATCTTATATATTCTAATGATACCACTCTGATGGCACAAAGTGAAGAATTAAGAAGCCTCTTGATGAGAGTGAAAGAGGTCAAGGTAAAAGCTGGCTTGAAGCTTACATCGAAAAACTAAGATCTTGGAAACTGGTCTCAGATGTTCCTGGCAAGGAAGAAGAAATGGAAGCAGTTTCAGATTTTATATTCTTAGACTCAAAGATAACTGAAGATGGCAACTGAAGCCACAGAATTAAAAAATTCTTGCTACTTTGGAAGAAAGCTATGGCAAATCTAGACAGCATACTAAAAAGCAGAGACATCACCTTTCCACATATAAAAAAAAAAAAGACCTGTATAGTCAAAGTTATGTTTTTTTCCAGTATCAAAGTATGGCTGTGAGAGTTGGATCATAAGGAAAGATGAAATTCATAGGATCAATGCTTTTAAATTGTGGTAAATGCAATGAGAAGTCTTTTAAAACTACCATTAGTACCTCATACTGAATTAGAAGAATGAGGAAACCAAGAAACAGAAATGACAGAATCTATTCATCATTTTTCCAGAGAGCAAGGCAGACATGTCATATTCCTTTGTATTAGTCAGTGTGGACCTCTGACACAGATAAAAAATGTAAAAAAATTATACTTAAAATTATACCTGCTAACAAGATAAGGATGATGATATTTATTTCATAAGAAATAATATTATGTGCAATAAATCTCTGCCCAACAATCCCACGAACAGATCTCCATGTTCGTCATAATTTAAGGGCCTACTGGGTGAACTACATGAAGGAAATCCAACTATTTAAATATATGATGAGTTCGTTAATGTAACAAAAAAAAATTTTTAAGGGTAGTATATTCATATTTCACCTCTATTAGCCTTATAAAATATTACATGAGATTCCATCCAATGCACACTTGAATTTAAGTGTGTGGTTTTTATTCTCCACAAATACAACTGAAAAGTACATTGCAGAGTCAAATACTGCATTGTTATACCACAGCTTCAGTTGATTCAAAAAATACTGGAATACTAAAATGGAAAAAACAACAGGAGGTACAAAGTGGAGAAACTAAATGTCCTACAGAGTGTGCTTTATAAATCCAGTTCATTTTAGTGAAGGCAAATGTCAGCATCATTTCCTGGGATTTTCTTTTTGATTACTATAAGCAACTTACATTTTTACATACTGTCATTAAAAATTCTCTTTGTGCATCAAAAGGAACTGAGAAGCCAATTGCGATTCAATATTTAAATGCCAAAGTTGGAATTAATTTGCACTCCAGAAAAAAATAATAAAACTAAAGGGATGAAATAAATTTATATCACACCTAAGCTTTTCAAGTTTCCACTTTAAACTATATCTTACTATACCATTATCAAAGATATTGAACAGAAACAAAGACATTTGAAACAAGAAAAAGGAGTCCTTTAAAATGTAATAGTATTCATTTGTTAATGACATTCATAAAAATTAAAATAATGATCATTTCTTTTTTAACACTGTTACATATATGTATATTTATTCTGTACAAAAGAAAAAATCAACTTAATGTCAAATCTGAAGAAGGGAACGTATGTATGCTACTTATATATGATACAAAATATCAATCATTCAAATAAAATTGAAAATACTGGATAAAAAGGAAGTTAACTGGTTGGATATGAAGCAGCTAAAAAGAAATACCATAGAAAACAACAGAATTGCTTGAAAAGTGACAAAGTAAACCTTTTAAATCTGTGCGCCTCTAAAAGAGACAGTAAAAATCAGAAATCTAAACTGCTGAAAGGAGAACTGTCACATAAGATGTTTATCTTTAATAGGTTTCTCAAAGAAAAACATCATGATTGATCTATTACATGAATTATGATCCTATCTACCAATTAGAGTGCTGATGGATCAGTCAACAGGGCAAGTTGAATTACAATCTGAATTCATCTGGAAGGGGAAATGGGAGGAGAAAATACACCTACAGGTCAGCAAAAGTAAAAACTCAAAAATTTGACAGGTAATATAAAACATAGTAGTAGTGGTTTAAACATAGAAGATACATATTCAAAGTAGACAAAGTGAGAAGTTTCTTCACCAAACTCTCCACAACAGAAGAAGGCAAGGAATCTGGCAGAACGTGGTTTGGCGAAAAGGGAGTGGGGTGTAAAATTTAATTGCATAATTGCTTTTTTCATTTTAATTTACCAAAACATCATTAAACCACTTCTATCTTAAAACAGAGAAGACAAGTTTTAGTGAAGGTACCTCCCCTTCTGAATATTATAGTATATTTTCTATTACATGAATTGTAAAATATCACTCAGTAATAATCTCATGCCTTGCATAATAGCAAGATTCATGATAGTTCTGAAACACAAATCTCTCTCAACATTATAATACACCAGCAGATATATGATATGGGTGCTTTCTCTTCTCTTCCAGGGCAGATGAGAAACCACTGACAACTCTTCCCTCTTCACAATTCCTGTTCATGTTCTCCTAATGACTCCCCCAAAGAGAATTAACCCACCTGCAGGCAATGCATGCAAATGTTTAATAATTGATAAAAATCATGTTGTAGCTGGATATATTTTTTGTTTGACTCTGCACACGGCACTGGGCTTAGAATCAGAAATAACTGGCTACAAACCATGCCTTACTTACTAGCTTTGTGATGCTAAGCAAGTCAATTGATATCTCTAGGGCTCAGTTTCCTGTTCTGTACAATGAAGAAGATGAAGTTCACAGCCTTTTCCATTCTTTCTAGTTCTAAGTCTATGATTCTATGATCTTAAGAACAAGGACACATTAAAATAACAAAATAAGATTAATCTTTTTTTCTATCCTATTTCAAATTCGAAGGTACATGGGGTTAGTTTGTGGGCGGTTTTGGGGGGTGGGGTGTTGTTGGTAATGTAATGGCAAGGGTGTTTGTAAACTACATTAGAAACTTAGAGACATACTCTTCACCTAAATAATGCCAGGCAAAAACTCACATACATTTGTAACTTTCATAAACACTGACCAAAAATGGTGTTTCTTTTTGCTATTTTATTGGATATTTTTTGACCAAAGTTAGTACTTTTTCTTTATTATCAAACTGAAGGTTAAAAACAATCTAGCACTGAATACTGGATTAACATCAAAATTATGTATAGGCCTAAGAAAATAAGAAAAATAGACAACTCAAAATAAGATTTTTATTTGGGATATTTTGTGGCTTATCAAAAAATATGTAAATGTAACTTATATTTTTATGAAATGAATGGGAAGGAAAATAAGTCTGCAACAACCAAAAATTATAAATGATTTATATATTATATATTATTATATATAATTAAATTATAAAAAGGAAAGCTATCAAATTGAGGAGAAAAAAAAAACTTATTGATTCTGTGTTCCCAACCATACATAAGATTTTAGATGCATTTTGCTTTTAGTGGAACACAAGCAAAAAGATATTTTTATATGATTGGAGAATGAGAAAGAAAAATATGGAGATATAGGCAGACTATTAAAAGAGCTCACATAAGAAAAAACAATAAACAAAGGCATGACTTTGAGACAGTTCAAGTATGTTATACAACTACTAGCATATATCCTGATGATTTCATTAGAACTGAAAAAACCAAAGACCAAATCCATTGTTGGGAGTAACAAATAATGAAATAAGACAAACTGGATGGTGTTCCCATCCTCACCCTATCCTGTCTCCTCAACCAATTAGGAGGAAGAATAACAAGAGCATCAGCAGCCACAAGACATGAGGAACCCTAGATCAGGCACAGACCAGCCCCCACTGCAAATACCCCTTGGAGACTTACTTGGCCAACTATCAATACCAAAGCATAGTCACTACTACAACGTACCAATGTTGCCTCACATGGAACAATGAAAATACAGGTTACAAACATCTTAATAACCTACTCCAAAGCAAACATAAGAGTTTAGCTATTTAAGGAAAAAACATTCAGTAAGGTATATAGAACTTGAAAAAGTTGAAAAGAATACTTAAAAATTAAAAGCATCAAATGAGTCAGAGATAAGAAAGTACCAAAAATACTGTTTTATAATTTGTTTTCAACAGGCTTTCCAGTAATGTTAGGAATAACAGCAAGCATGTCCACTGTCAAGGATTTGATATACTACTAAAAATTCTGGTTATATCAATACTAGGTGGAATAAAACTATTATTATTGTTATTGGCAATAGTAATGATATTTGGACTCAATAAGAAAAAAGATCTTATAGAACACAAAGAAAAGATGAAGACTGAAGACTTCAACCTTGAATCTGGAGGCCAAACTGAGCCACTGAACAAAGATGAATGATTTCTTCTAGGCAAAATAAATCAAGCACAAAGCAATTAAGAGGATAGGTTTAATTTAATTTATTAACAGATTTACTGGCTTCCTGAAATCAAAGCACAATGGGAAGAATATATTTAAAACAATTTACACTTGCACAATGTGATATGGAACATAAAAGATTTGGAAAATATCCCAATAAAAACCAGTACGATATTAAATAATCACAGGCCCATCATCCTATGACAGGTATACAAAAATTAGTATTTTCCTCACCAAAAGGGGAAAGATGATTGATAGATATTATCAGAATACAGTAAGTAAACATCAAAAACATACAGCAATATATTTGAGAACATGCAGACATCATTTCACTGAGCTATAGTAAAGAATGATAAAAGGTACAGAACACTGTATTTATCAAAAACAAAAGGTGATTTTCCTATAGATGAATCCCTTAAGATGACTAAGGCATAAGAGTGAAAGGAAAAGGCTCTACAAGGGTGACATCAAAATTAAGTCAGTCAAAAAAGAAGTAGGGTTTTTTTTAAAGTCAGAGTTAGTTCAATTTGTGGAAACATATGGTTGTAATGATAATTCGGAAATAGGTCATCATCTATTTTTTTAATTTAAGCATAGCGATCAATAGAAATCATAGCACGGAAATGATAGAAACCATGCAACATGTTCAAACAGGCTGCAAAAATTTGGCACACATCAAAAATCTAGCAAAATATAACCTAGTACCAAAAAAATCATATATCAAAAGTTCACTTTATTTCATTCAACAACAAATTCTCATATTATACAATTACAGCCTTCAAAATTTTCTAAAATTTTCTAAAGAATTCAATCAACAAACAGAACTGTAGAATTATCACAGACAACTGTCCAACATGACACAAATAATAGTGATTCATTAAAATTAGGAACAACATCCCCAATAGATGTCACTATGCCAAATAAGCGTAGTCACCAAACAGGGTGGAATAAAAATTTGTTTTGAAGCTAGTCACCTTTCCAATAAGATAAGAGGTAAAAACAAGCATGTCCATTAGCAACACTATTATTTGACATACCGTTAGAAATGCTGGCAGTAGGAATAAGATAAGGGGGGGAAACCTAAGAGAATAAACATAGAGAAAATGGTAACAATTATAGCTTTTTGCAAATAATACAATGGTGTACCAACTGAAACAATTTTGGCAAAACTGATAGATATAAAAACAAATCCACATAAATCATCAGCATTTCATTGTGTCAGACAAAACATAGCAAGATAGAAAGAGATATTTTATTTTAAAAACCTAAACAACTCGTAAAACACAAGGGTGAATACCTATCAAGGTATAAACATATAAACACAACTGGTCAAATTTACAAAGATTTATTAAGCACCTCTTATGTGCCAGGCACTACACTAAGCCCTTTTCAAGAAGCCAACAATCTAATTGGAGGAGGTAGAAAAGGCGAGAACAACATTCAAATTACAGATAAACTAGATTTTATACACACACACACACACACACACACACACGGTGAATTAAAGATAATCTAAGAGAGAAGACATAAGCATTAAGAGGGATGAGAAAAGACTTCTTATACAAAGTGGGATTTTAACTTAAACTTAAAGGAAGCCAGGGAAAGCAGGAGAGTTAAAGAGGGAGGAAATTAAAGGCATGAGGAACAATAGCCAGTAAAACGAAACTACAAAGATATAAATACAAAACATTCTTTACACAAAGAAATTTAAAAGATTTAAATAACTGGAGAAATAGCAAATGCTAATGGGTAGACTAAATCAATATACAAAAATGACAATACAACCTAAAATAATTTACTTATGCAATGTAATACTAATCAACCTGTCAAAGAATTAGTTTATAGAACTAGGAAAGATGATGTCGAGAGTACAAAAAGGTCAAAGACATCAAGAGAAATAACGAAAAAAGTGGGAATGGAGGAGGTGGAGCAGTATCAGATTTTGAAACTGCCACAAAGTAATAATCATCAAAATTATTTGGTATTAGTTAAGAAAGAGGGTGGAACAGATTAGATATACAACATACGGAAATGAACTTTATGGCCTAGTATTTAATATATCCAAAGAACCAAGCTTTGGGGATAAGAAGGCACAATTTGACAAAAAACTGTTGGGAAAACTGGAAAGCAATCTGATAGAAACCTGATATAGACCAGTCTCTCATACCATATACTATGATAATAACCAAATGTGTACCTGTGGACATTAAGGGTGAAATCATAAAGAATTTGAAGAAACAAAGAAAAAAATATCTTTTAGATCTAGGAAGAGGAGAAAAGATCATGACCAAACAAAGGATAAAGGAATACCAAATATAAAAAGGGTAATTTTGATTACATAAAATTTAAAAGTTTGTCACACAAAAAAGCCAATGCAGCTAAATTAGAAAATAGATAAGGAATTGAAGGAAGGAGGAGATCTGCAGCAAATTTTGCTAATAAATGTCTAATTTGCAAGACATACATAAAACTGGTTCAAATCTGTAAGAGTAAATTTCATTCCACAACCAATAAATGGTCTAAGGATATGAATAGGCAATTTTCCAAGGAATAAAAACCAAGCTATTCATAATTACTTTCTAAAAATGCTCTAAACTGCTAATAATTAGAGAAATACAAATTAAAGCAACTCTGGGTCTATTTCACAAACATTAGGTTAATAAATTTGACAAAAAAGGAAAATGACACATGTTGGAGAGGCTATAGGGAAATAGGCACATTAATGCATTGATGATATAGCTTTGAATTGGTGTAGCCACTCTGGATAGCAATTCAGAACTGTGTTCAATCATATTACTAAACTGTCCGTACCCTTTGACCCAGGTGTACCACGACTAGGTCTATATCACAAAGAAACCAAAGGAAAAAGACACAGAAGTACTAAAATATTGATATCAACTTTTTTTCTAGGAGGAAAGAAATGTAAACTAAGAATGTATCAACCAGTTTAGAAATAACTGACATGACCGTACACGAACCACAAACAGAACATAAGGAACAAAAGCAAGAGTACAATTTACACTTCAAAAACAAATAACTTTGAATGTTTGAAGAACTCACACAATTTGTTTTCCTTGACTACACATATGTGTTACAAAGATTTTGATTTTTTTTTCTAATAGGATAGAGGGTTTGAATGTAAAATAAATAAATTTTAACGAAAAATTTAATCTAAAAAATATAACAAGTAGTCTGTATCATGGCCAAACATGATAAAGTATACCTGATTTCTGCTATCCTATCTGCTACTTGGAGCTGTACCAAAAACGCTTTTGGTTAGCCTAGACAATACAAGCTCATCTTCTACGTATATTAATTCAACTACAGAAAGCAGCAATTATACTCACCTGCATAACAGTGAATAGAACATTAGACATAAAAAAATAATATCAAGATAGCAACTTGTCCAAAGATGGTTTCTATCCAAACAACCTTAAATAAGGTAAAACGAAAAATTTTAAAAATAATCATGCAAATAATACACATTTGAGTTATTTAAAGATGACCACAAAAACTCTAAATTGAAAACAAATTAGAATAAATATAAAGAAGATAACTACTAAACTATGAAAATTCTCCCTAAGGAAGTAGTAGAAACTCAAATAATTTAAACTCAGATGGATAATCCTAGAGAACACATAGCTAAGGAGTATGACAGAAAGAGTGGACTGTATGACCCAAAAGGTCTTTTGAATCTCTACTTTTAATGATTCAGAATTCTATTAATTTATGAGCTCCTTGAGGCAAGAATGAAATAAAAATTTTATACAGCTTTTACATAAAATAAACCAGCTTGAGGGCTAAATCAGAAAATGGAACATTTATTTTTCCCCAAACCCAATCTCAGATGTAGTAATTATAAATATAGCCATAATGCGATTATTTAATGTTGATACCCAGAAGCCAAGAATTTTCCTAGACTGATTGGCTTCAAGGGAAAGCAGGAAAACACCAAGCAAATGCTAAAACAATATTCAAAACCATAACTTTCTTTGGCAAAAGGGAGCATCCAATACTTCTATAAAATTTAATAAGGATTTCTCCAAGAATCTGGAGAACAATGGATTTAAAGCTAGAAGGCGAATTAGAAGTTATATGACCTAGCTACATACTTCTCTATTTTATAAATAATAATAGCTAGAATGTATAAAGGTGCTGAAATTACTGCGAAGCGCTTTACCCTTATTATCTTATTTTATCTTCACAACAATCCAGGTAGGTAGTTGCTAAGTTTATACCCATTTTACAAATGAGGAAACTGAGGAAGATAGAAGTTAAGTGATTCTCCCAGGGTTACGTAGACAGTACATTAGGTTGGATTTGAAGTGAGGTAGTCCTAATTCTAGGTGTGGACTTTTATCAATTGCACCATGGGGATGCCTCTAACATGACGAAATGAACATGAAAATATTGAAGCCATGAGACATTACGTGACTTCTTTAAGACCACATAGGAAGCCAGTAAAATGCTGACTGATATGGCATCCTCCACTCCAGGAGAAGATGTCACTAAGTAATTAATCTCTATTTACATGGGAGATAGGCAAAAAATACTCATGTCTGCCCTGAGAGTTATTTAGGTCTATACCTTGAAGGCACACAACTTTTATGTCAAATAAATTTCACAGGAAGAAAAACTATTACTTAAGAAATAAATCCCATAGGAAAACCAAATCTTTGAGCAGTGGGGTATACAAAAATAAAGATACCTTTCTCAAAATTGCCTCTAATTGCTGCTGTTAACTAATGAATTAAATGTAAGTTGGACATTTTACAAGATTCTCAGGACACTTTATAAATGGCAAATTGTAAGGAAAGCATGATTGTATTTCAGAAATAATAAGAATATCTTAGGCAAAATCAGGCACATGTTTTTATCACATGGATATCTAGATGTAGATTTAAATTTCTAAAAATATATTTTGGCTGAATGTTTCTTTATAAAAAAGTACACAATAATTTTAAAGTCAATAATTGATACAACACAGTCAACTCAAATGGACACTCTCAATACATCATACTTAACAGTAAAAATGATATATGTTATTATTCCTAATAATATACAGCACTTACTACGTGCCAAGTCTGTACTAAGAGCTTTATCTCATTTGATCCGCACAACAACCCTACAGGCTAAGTGCTATTATTATCTCCATTTTACCAATGAGGAAAATGAAACAAATAGAGATTAAATGAAGTAACTTCTCCAGGATAATTTTCTGAAGCAAAATTTGAACTCAGGTCTTCCTGACTCCGGTCCCAGAGTTCCATCCACCTGACGCTGTGAATCTATTTTATTTTAAATCATTCATTCAACAAATGTTTCGTCAGTCAATAAATTTTTATTAAGCACCTACTATGTGCCTGGTATTGTGCTTAGCACCAGGGATACAAAAAGAAGCCAGGGAGTCTTGGTCCTTAGAAAGGCTAATGCTGTAATGGGGGAGACAACAAGCAAATAGATGCAACAAACTGAAAGCAGAATAAATGGGAGATAATTAACAGAGGGAAGGAACTAGAATTAAGAGGGGTTGGGGCGAGCTTCCTGTAGATGAGATCTGAGTTGGGATGGAAAGGAAGTCAGGAAATGAGATAAAGAAGGAGCATTCCAAATGGAGAAAAACGCCTAAAGTTGAGATGCAGTGTCTTGTTCACAGAACATGGAGGAGGCTACTGTCATTAGATCGGAGAGCGTATGGCTGGGAGTAGAGGATAAGAAGACCAGAAAGGCAGGAGGCAGCTAGGTTAGGACAGGCTTTGTAAATCCAACACAGGATCTTATATCTAATCCTGGAGGCAAAAGGGAATCACTTGAGTTTATTGGGGGGGGGGAGGCGCGCAAAATGGTAACATGATCTCACCTGCATTTTTTGGAATATTACTTTGGTACCCAAAAGGAGGAGGGACTAGAGTGGACAGAGACTTGTAAAGGACAAACCCAGCAGTATGCTAGTGAAATGCTCAGAGTGAGAGGTAATGAAGGCCTGCACCAGGGTGCTGGTAAAAGCAGAGGAGAGAAGGGGTCATACTGACAGATGTTATGAGAGTAGAAATGACAGGACCTCATAACATAGTATCTACGGGGCAAGGAGTGATGAGAGAAAGTGAGGTGTCAAAGATAACATCTAGGTTGGGTGCCAGGATGACTGGGAAGATGGTTTTGCCTTCTACAATAACAGGAAAAGTAGGAGGGAAGCAGGGTTTAGAGATGAAAATAATGAGCTGTTTTGGACATGTTGCACTTAAGTTACCTACTGGACATTACTTCAAGATGTCTGAAAGGCAGTTAGAGATGCCAGATTGGAGATCAATAGAGAGGTTAGGGCACAAATTGATAGATTTGTGAAATATGAGCAGAGATGGTGATTAAATTCGTGAGGGTTGATGAGATCACTAAATGAATTAGGATAGAGAGAGAAGAGGACACAGAACCTTGTGGGACACCTATAGAGCATGTCATCTAGATGAGGATGTAGCAAAGGAGAATGAGGAGAGGTCAGACAGGAAAACCAGGAGAGAGTAGTGTCCCAAAAAACGCAAGAGAGAGCAATAATAACGATTAACATCTAACTTTATATAGCACTTATGTGTCAGGCACTGTGCTAAGCATTTTTAATTATTATTTTGTTTCATCCTCACAACAACCCTGTAGGTGCTATTATTATCCCAATTTTACAAATAAGGAAACTGAGGTTAAATAAGCAAATAGAGGTTAAGTGAATTGACCAGAGTCACGAGCTAGTAAGTGTCTAAGTCTGGATTTGAACTCCGGCCCAACAGTCTAACCACTATACCACCTAGGTATATCAAACAGTATCAAGTAATATCAAGGAGGAAAGTGTGATAAAATGTAAAGGGCTGCAGAGAAGGTGAGGAGAAGGGGGATTAAGAAAAAAAACCATTGGATTTGGCAATTAAGAGATCACTGGTTACTTTGAAGAGAGTAGTCTTGGTGGAAAGATAATTGTAGAAGTAATTGCAAGAGGCTAAGAAAAGAGTGAGAGGAGAGAAAGTGGAGGCACCTATTGCAGACAGCCTTTTCAGGGAGATCGGCCACAAAGGGCAGAACAGTTACAGGAAAACACATAGGAAAGATGGCAAGAAGGAGGAACTTATTGTCTGCTATTACAAAGCATCACAATATAAAGCAGAATTAGACACCTGCTCTCTCCAAGAATTTATAATTTAGCAGAGGAGCAAAGGTTTGTAAACATATAGTTAAAATACAGAATAAAATAAATGAAATTCATACCAGAGAAATAACAGACAATTAATACTAATGATGTTCAGAGGAGGGGATGATAGATTATGGATGTGATTATTATGGAAAGTTTCTTGGACAAAGTATTATTAAAGGTGCCCTTTGAAGAAAATGTAGGATTTTAACAAATGAAGGATAAAAAGATGAGACAAGAGATAAGTAATAAAGGCATTTGAGGTGAAGAAGAAACATGACCAAAATGAATGAGGAAGGGAAAGGAAATGGAATACTAAGCAATTCAGTTTGAATGAGGTACAGGAAATCTGAAAGGGAACTATAGAATATAAAGCTGAAAAGGTAGACTGGGGCCAGTGTTGGAAGGAGGGACTTGATTATAGGCTGAAGGGTTTGATTTATTCAACAGGCAATACTGAAGCTTCAGAGGATAACGACCCAAGCAGCTAAAATTTAACTGGATAGAGGTAAACAGGTTAGATTGAGAAAAAAAACACATGAAGAAAAGTGAGGTAAGTTAAGAGGTTATTAAAATAGTCCAGGCAGCAGGTTTGACAAGAGCTAGAAAAATCATAAAAGTCAACATCAAAGGGTTAATCGAGAAAATTCATAATAGCTGAAGTTCAATACAATGGGACTGTATCATCAAGGCATGAAAGCAGATATGGGAAGCACAACACATAAAGTGATCATTGCCATAATTTTAATGAAAGATATTGTATCTTTTGATGTTTTCAATATCTACTGGAGGAGGAAAATACGATGAATTTTTAAAATTTAGTTGCAATTGTTATGGATTACTATTTACAAATATTTAAATCCATTTATTTATAAGTTCCACAAAACTTCCAGGTTTTTCACTTGCAGTTAATAATTCCTGGTAGCTTTCTAGTGTTCCTCATGTAAACAAGAGAATGGATCTAACAAACTAAAATAAATCAAATAATTATTTGCCACTGTATTCATTTTTTTCAATAACAGCAATTAAATTTATTGCTAGTTTATTTTCTTCCATGCACCGTTAACAACTATTGTTAAAGTGATAGTAACAAGAACAGCATTAGGGAAGTTTGGCTATACCTCCACTCTATCTTACCACACTGATTGTTTTCTATCTCCATAAGAAGGCTTTGTCAAAATTACTAGAGAAACACACTAAAATGCAATGATCAGGCCCACAGTAATTATATCTACTATTATATGAGAATTAGTTCGTATTACAAACAGAAAGAACAAAGCAAATAAACTGGCCATAAAATAATACCTAAATAATATGTCATTAGTGTTTCTTTTGATTAAAAAGGCAAATATATAGTAAATTTATTTCCAAGTTATTTTGAAATCAAGTGAAGCAAGCATAATGAAATACAATAACTTGTTAAGAAAAAAATTCATTCATCCATCAGACTGCAGGACAAACTAAAATTCTAAAATCTGTTTATTGTGTGAAAGTAGCATCAAAAATTGCCCCCAGAGCATTAGAAATTGTGTAGTTATGGTCATTGGTTACAATGATTGTTCCCCTACCCACCATGAACATTAGGAATTATCCTTTTCAAGTAATTCAATATAAACACCTAAAGTAATTCAGACTGTAAAGCTAGTGATCGGTCTACTATACCACACTGTCATCCTAATCCTTCCATTTACCATCCAATCTAACCCCTCCCCTGTACTGTTAATCTTTACGCAGTATATTTATTTCCTCAATTATCACCACTCTCTCAAATTCTTTCAATCAGATTTCTGCTTGTACTGCTTGACATAAAGTGATATATCTGGAGTAACTAATGACTTTCTTATTTACAAATCCAACCATTTTTATCCATTGCTCATCTTACTAAGACATCAAAAGCTTCTGACAATGATAACCATACTCTTCTTACATGCTCTCTATTTCCTTTGCTTCAGTGACATGACACTATCCTGATTCTCCATGTGCCTCTTTAATCCTACTTCCTCTGTCCTAAAAGTTGACAAACTGATTGATGATAACCCTAAAGGTCGTCTAGTCCAATCCCTTCATTTTACATACAGAATCCGAGGTCTGAACCAATGAAATAGCTGGCTTAAAGTCACACCTATAAAAAGAGATAGTGGAGGGATCTCAACCCAAGTTGTATGATTCCAAGTCAAAAATTATACAACATTCATTGACGTTTCATAATCAATCCAACTCCTTAATATGTTTGTTCCTTAAAGGCTTGACCTTAAGCATCTTCTCTTCTTAACATTTGGACAATATCATTCATTCCTACAACAAGGTAAGCTTATCTCTTTATCTTGTTGAGGACCAGGTTACCCCAACTTTTCCCAGCCATTTCTAAACCATGACACTTGCAACCTGGATTGTCCTCTTCATCCTCCTCACACTAGAATGCAGATTCTAGTTCTGCCTTTAGAACCATTTCTTAATCAATGGTTCCCTCTGCTCCTGTAATTTCCTTCATTTATGGTCTTTTTCCTATAGAATATAAGTTGTTTGAGGGCAAAGATTGTCTTACTTGCTTGTATTTGTAGCACTTAGCACAGGACCTGGTACATAATAAAACAACCAAGATTAATTAAAAAAAAATAACATCAATAAATGATTTACATTCACCTATCCATTCATCCATTCATTCATCTTTCTAAATCCTTAATTTGTGTGATTCCCAAAGGTAAGATTTTAGCTTTCTTTTTTCTTAAAATTCTCTCTTTTAAAAATCTTATTTATTTCCAAAACTTCTACCCTGTAGTTGTCAATCAAAGCTGTATTCCCAATCCAGAGCTCACTTCTGAATTTTAGAACAGCATTTCCAATTACACTTGATATAACTCTAATAGGGATTACCATTGGCATGTCAAACTGAACATATTCAAAGCCAAGCTTATTTTATGTAAGCTTCTGGAAAGCTTACATAAAGGGGCAATCTTAACTTTTGCATGAAGCCCCAGCACAATGCTAGCTACTTATTAGATTTTTGATGTTGGCTTGTTGGTTTTACTCCAAAACCTTCTGACATAAAGATTTGTCTGTGGTACAACAAAATTTACCTGGAAGATCATGTTCATAATTTTAGAGTTATCTTTGACTATCCCTTCTCATATCCTGTTAATTAACAGATCTAAATCACTTAAATTTCTCAAATCTTCCTCTTCTTTCTTAGTCTGCTAGCTAGGACCACAGTGGGGGCCCTTTATATCACTCATCTACATTATTATAATAGCTTCCAAATAATCTTTTCCATTTTCACATGCTTCCCCCTCCAACCTATCTTTCATACCATTGTCAGAAAAATCTTTCATATATATAAATCTGGTCATGTCACTTCAATATTCAAAAAAATAATATATGATGTAAAATAAATACCACAAAAGGGTTTTTTCTAACATAGGTGGAAAATTAAAGTCTACCAAGGTAACAGATCCTTTTCTCATAGACCCATATAAAATAAGAGGTTATTTATTTTTAAACATTTATAATATGGAAATTAATGATCATTTATCATTGCTAATTCTGAAGAATTAAGTAAATGTGGCCTTAATGTTGTAAAAATTTAATTCCACTTCTTACTTCACCTGGGGGTCTTTACAGCCTAAGCTCTACCTCTCCTAAACTCAGGAGAGGGCACCATTCTGGGGCTATAGGGATATAGGCAAAAGTAACAAAGACAAAGGAATACTAGTCTCTTAGAAGAAACGCAAATAAAAGAAAACCTCCTTCCCCACCTTATCTCCAATGTAGATGAGGCCAATAGGGGTTGGAGAGTTGACCTGAACTAACTGAATCCTCTCTTGAGAAAACAAAACAAATACTCTTTATCATGGCACTAAAAGCATAACTTTACAAAATAAAAACCAAGTCATATTCCACCTTGCCTCTCTCAAGAGGGAATGCCGAACTGGTAGGGAAGAAAGTGGAGTTAAGATCTCCGTCAGAAAGGGACTCCTAAGTGCTGGGACCACCTTGGCCAATATGATGCAGATGATAAATGATAAGAAGTGGACAAAGTTTTAAAAATGTAGTCACAGGAGGATGACAACAGAACAGACAAATTTTACTAATGCTTTTCTACCACAGGAAATTGTTATGTCCTTGTACTCAGCAGAAATATGTACAAAGAAGGATGAATCAGTTGCCCCTAACTGGGTACTAAGAAGGCACAACCCTCTTCAATGTATAATGCTAATGTCTCCCTACTGCTTCCTAAAGAAAGTTCAAACGATACTGCCAAGCACCCAAGGTCCCTCACAACATAGGCTCATCCTGCCTTATCTCATATTACTATTGTTTTCAAATCAAACCTGACAACTTCCTTTCCTCAAATGCAATCTGGACAAACAACTGTTCATGGCTTTATGTCTGGAATGTCGTTGCTTTTCTTCTGTACAATGTGAATCCTTTTCCATCCTTTTCCATCCAATTCTATTACTGAATTGCCACACCCTCCATTACCTACAATAAATCCTCCTTATCCCCTATTAATGAAGCCCTTTCTCCTCAAATCTCTTCTGTTTTAGAGCTGGGGTCAGGAAACTACAGCCCACAGGCTGTAGTTTCCTGACATCTTTTGGTATATAAATCACTAATTCGTTTTTCTTGAAATATTTTGTATTACAGTTTATGACTTCTCTCTCTCTGTTAGACTGTAGACTCCTTGAGGGAGGGGACTATTTCTTATCTGCACCCAGTAAATGCTTACAGAAAGTAGGTTGCACTGTAGTATTCTGTTTCATTCACAATGTACTGTCAAAGCAATGTGTATCTGCTAAATGATACTGTATCCATTACAAATTAATATGTATAAACTTACTTTGATAAATCTATGATCTCATCTATGTGGTTCCTAAATCAATTGCTACAGATCCTAACCAATCCATGTCTTCACAACCATTTTGAGTATTTTCCAAATACTTACATAAAATCTGTCATAAAGTCTATTCAAAAAAAGCCAGAGACGTTCATTGAGAACTTTTAATATTTTATGAATAGCATATAGGTCATACCCAACTCCTGCAGCAGGATCTGCTCCCCTGCTCTACTGATTGTTTCTCTGCCTGATGATGCCTTTCATTCAGAAATCCAAGTCCTAGAGCAGACACTTACTAGCTATATGAGCTTGGGCAAGTGATTTAACCACTCATAGTCTTAATTTTCTCACCTATGACATGAGAGTAATAAGACCTAACTCACATGATTGTTGTGGGAATCGAAGGAGAAACATGTAAAGGCACTCACCAAAGTTTACAAGTTAAGATAAGAGGAAGAAGAAGAAGAAATAGTATAGAAGGTCTGCTGTGACTCAAATTTTATGGTTGAAAAGCAGAAAAGGTTAGCGTACTGAGGACCAAAGTGATGAGAAAGAAAGGCAATATTAAGAATTTTAAAGAAAATGGAGTGTACTCCCATTCCCTACCTCATTTTGTTCCTTCCCTCTGAGATTTCATCTATGATTATATTTTGTACATACATAGTTATCTTGTCCCTGCCCAACCCAAATGGAATGTAAACTTCCGGAAGGTAGGAACCATGTTTTTGCCTTTCACTGAATCTCCAGCACTGAGTAAATTGCCTCGCACATAATAAGCATTCAACAAAGAGTTGCTGACTAGTTTAAGTATAAATAGTGAACTATACTTTTCTGAGAATTCTCTACCAAGAAATACATGGGAATCTAATCTCTAGATAGTTTTTCCATACTGTATTATAGTTTGAAAGACCATAATTTATCTATGTAATGCCCATATGTTCTTTAAAATAGAGATTAGTAGGTAAAAAGCCATGAATTTCATTGCCCAACCTAGGAAAAGCATGGTTTTCCAAAAGTAACATCTAGCTTACTATGGAGGGAAAAAGTTGAGAGAGACTTTTCAAGTAGGATATTAGTTGAATTTCAGATCAACAACAAAATTTTAGAACAACAGAGAAACTAGAAGAAACAACAACATGCAACATACTTGGGCAAATTCCTATTAATGACAAAACATACAGAACCCCATTTATATAGGTAGTTTATGAAGTGTAGAGCACCAAAAATAAATGAATCTCTCATTTCCCCTGTTTTCTCTTTCTTAAAAAAAAAAAAAAAACAACTAAAAATAGGCATAAAATAAATCCTGGCGTGAGGGCACCTCATTATTTTGGTGTAACACAAACGACAGGCATTTCAAACTATGTTTTCAAGAAAAGGTGGAAGAAGTAAATGATGGTTCTTCTCAGTGGAAGACTCACAAAGGAGATTGTGCAAGGCAAGTGATTTTGCAGTCATGTGGGGTCACTGCAAAACATCACAGCAGTGAACTAAAAAAAACCAACATTATAGTACACAGAGGAGAATGGCTGGGAAAGTAGTTTCTGGATTTACTAGCACTACGATCCTGCATATAAGGGAAAAGTAAACGGGACTGAGACTGGTTTGCCAGGTCTATCAGCATGACATGTGGATCATTTGGACAATAAAGTGAACAGTCAAAGAAAAAGATTAATGTGACTGTGTGAATTCTTCTATAAGCCAAAAAGAAGGCTCATCTACTAGAGATATGGTACTTGTTTCCCTATAAGATGACAATGATTCAGATTTCAATGACTACTAAAGTCAACTAGACTATCAGAATCAAGAACATGGAAAGTGAAAAAACTTGCCTTCTAAATAAGATTAGTATATATTTGTGAGGATGCCTTGATTTGATAGTTTCAGAAGAAAAGGTTTTTCAATACTGTCTCTCTCTAGGGTAGAAAGGTTCTTGGCTGGGGCACAAAATCCCCAGTGACTATCACTGTATTCCACAAAACAGGCTGGACAAATTCCTATGATGCTAAATGACAAAGCAGAGATTTCATAGACAATAGCCTATAGAAATACTAGGTTTAATAGCATCCCCCAAACCCTAAAAAAAAAAAAAAAAAAAAAAAAAAAAAGATTATTCAGAAACCATCCAAGCAAATATTTGAAAATGAAGGGGGATCTTGGTTGACCTTTGGAATAGAGAGACCTTACAATCACAAAATTTTAAAACTGAAACATCTGAGATTACCCAATTAATTGGATAATCTCATTTTACAACTAAGAAATTAAGGAACAAAAGAATTTGTTTTGCGAGAATCACCTAAGTAAACAGTAGAAGAAACAGTCCTTGAAATATAAGTAATATAATAACTTTTCCCACACATATTGATTTTACTTGGAAAATGAAAATGCACACAATAAAGGCAGAATTGAACTGCTGCATCTACTAAAGATTAAGGCCCTGATCAGCTAATCTTGTTTCACTGTCAATATAAATGTCAACTGACCTTTAGACAGCATGTATTCTCAAATATAGCCAACAATACGACTATTTAGAATTGTTCAACTGTTTTCAGTCCTGTCCAACTCTTTGTGATTCCATCTGGGGCCTTCTTGGAAAAGACAGTGGAGTGATTTGCCATTTCCTTCTCCTTAGAGAAGAGGAAACTGAAGCAAACAGGGCTAAATTACTTGCCCAGGGCCACACAGCCTAGTAAGTGTCTGAGACCAGATTTGAACTTAAGAAGAAGAGTCTTTCTTTCTAACTCCAGGCCCAAATCTATCCACTCAGCCATCTAGCTGCCCCTATGTAGAATTACAAATCTTTAAAACATACTTCATAATTTTAAGGTTTGTAATTCTGATTATTAAACAATAATACTTTATAACTAACAAACAAATAGAGGTTTTTATGCTATAGCTTGTTATAAAACTGAAAAATGTAACTTAAGTAGTCATTAGGGATGTGGTTATAAATAAATCAAATATTACATTGTTAATCACTGCTATAAGAATATAAAAGTTCCTTCCATAAATACATCCTCCACTAACGTTCAATTCTGATGTTTCATCATAGAATGGAAATGATGGTGGGTTTTAAAAACTGTGAGAAGGGCTTGACCTCTCCTACCAAGCAGGAAGAGGTTCAAGTAATAGCAAAGAACTAAATGCTTTTCATCAGAAGACATGCCAAACTAAATTCTTAGGTCATTATCAAATGGTTGGCTACCATCACTACAAGTCAAAAAGCCCAGCCACTAAGGTACAGAGATACTATTATTTGTTTAAAAAAATATTTAAAACTTAAACTGATGAAATTATATATCCTAAAAATATATAAATATATACTCATATATATTCACACTCCTACTCAAGTTTGTTATGGAAAATTAATCATTTAATAGATGACTTGCTAAAGACGTGAAATACATAAAAATCTTCTTACAGATAAGTGTATGACAACCTGTACGGTTGTACAGGTGCACTTACATATAGAATATTCATGCCTGATCTATGTAAAAGGGGAGAGGGAAAACTAGAAAATGAACAACATGCTCTATCCTGAACATGGAAGCACAAATGAATATTTGACTTCTGTATCCTATGTGACACGGAAAAAAGACTTTAATAAGTTTCAGAATTTCACTTTACAATATTTAAACCATAATGTTAAACTTAGAATGGACAACAGAAGTCATGTCTCTCAAAAAGCAACACTAGTGTTAATGGATCTAAGATAAATTATTATATTTGTCCCTCCTCTCATTATAGCAATAAAAAGTTGCAGGGAAAACAAAAGATAATTGTGACATCAAGAAATCCGATAATGGTAGATTTAATACTATGCTTATGTTGCAGTCTGCTGCTAAACAATTTGCATTGAAAATGTAGCTAGGTATTTATCTCCATCGCTACAACTATAAATAGGAAAGTATAAATCAGGCTGCACTGACAGTTCAAGTGGAGAATTTAGGTGCAAAAAGCACAAAGATTTTCAACAATATATGACAAATTTAATTTTTTATCTTAGTTTATATCTGGTAAAATGTAATCAAATTTTAGAAAGAAAATTCAAGTAGATTTATATATGTGTTTAGCTTAAGAATAAAAAAGGTCAGATATTTTCATTAAAAAGATTAAGATCTAAGAGCTTTCTTTAAAAGACTAAACACATCACCATGTCAGGTGACTACCTTCTAAAATAAAACTTTTTTATCATTTAAAATTTACCTTCTACCATATAGAATAACTTTAGCAAAAGAACAAAGGTCATTTTTTTAAAAAGTAAACTGTTGTTATAAGGTAACTTTTAATTTGTGGACATAATGTCAATTGCTATGGTGAACACACGTTAGGTCACTAAAACAACGGTAGCTAAATTCCGATGTGACCTAGCAGTCCAGGTGTTCAGGAAAAGTGTTGTTAACAGTGAGGATTGATGATCTAATCAAACTGTCACAGTCAGATCCTCAGCAGGGTGGTTGGAAGGAGGTGGAGGAGGATAATATTCAGAAAGCAAGCACATGCTTAGTGTTACTTTAAATTGATGCTGACATTTTCAATTGTGAAAAGAATTTTTTTCCTAAGTAATATAGGAAACAACTCTGCTAACCTTCCGGAGGATATCACATAATCAGAAAGATTGTTTTGCAAAAGCTAACTTCTTAGGGATGTGAGAACATATGAAATAAAAATAATCAGACATTTAAGAGATTTAGAATAGTAATGAAGTTCTTAATTGCTTTCTCTTTCTTAGATATAGAATCGTAATGCAATGAATATTTTCTGTATACAAATAACATCATTTTTTTCTAGCACAATATTTGCATTCAGTTGAAGAGCATTCCCACAAGGGCAGCAGCAACCAATGCTGATTAAACTGAGACCTCTGGAATCATATGGTAACTAGAATAATTAATATCATGCTTGTCAGTATCACACGAGTATCCAGACAGAACCAGTGATTTGGCTGTAGATATTCAGAAGCAGCTCACCCCACAATGCAAAACCATTGCTCCAATGTTAATACCAATTCAGCAAAACCTGAGTGCACAGTTAGTTAAAACAAAACAAAAAAATCTCTCTCCAAAACATTCTAAATTATTCAGCAAAACTGTGATGCTCTTCATAGATCCCAACACATACCCTGAACACAAAAGCCTATAAACAAGGAAACATGTCAGACAAATTAAAATAACGTCTCAAAAAAAAATCACTATCTTAGCTTACTCTGGAGGTCAGAGATGTTTCAACAAAGACTTTAGAATGTAGAGGCACCAAAGCCTTGGAATTATTCAATATTCTTGGCGAGATCCTAAGCTTTCAATGTTCAACCTTTATTCTACAGCCAAGGACAGTCGAGTTTGCTAAATTGCTTCATGTTCTCAAGCCATGTTACAAAGTATTCTCATGAAAATTTTTTGCTCCGTCATTCCTGACCTTTTTGAAACAGTGCCCTAGTAAGTATTAATATTGATAAAAACCACATTATCTCTGTCATTCACTGCTGACACATAGACCCAAGGTAATGCAACACAGTTTCCCAGCTTCTAACAGCAAATAAACAGTGCAAAAGTAGAAAGACTGAACTGTTTTCACATGCAATCAGAAAAAGAGGTTATTCAATTTCTTGTAAAACTGACGCATGTTTTAGGTCATATTTTTTAAAATTTCTGATGCAATCTATTAAGACATAAAGGCAACTATATCAAGTCCTTTTGGATAAATCCAATAGAAAATACAAATGTGAAAGGAATTACTAAAGCTGCAGAAAGAAAAATTCCAAAGGTCAACTCAAGGAAAAACTAAATAGACAATATACAAGCACAGATTACAAATAATAAAGTATAATCAGGTAACATCAACTAAAATTCAGTATCATCATGCTTCTCTGAGTCTTCCAGAATAAAGTCACATTTTATACATAAAACTCATGAAAATACTGTTTTATGAATATTTAGTAAAGAAAATAATGTAAAATAAGGTAAATTCTGTATGTTAGTTCTATAACTCCAAGATATCTCTTCTATATTCTTGGATACTTTAAGAGAGAGCTGATTGTACGCATATAAGAATTCTCTTCAAGGCACAGGCTATAACCCAAGCATTCTTCCTCATCTTGCATAATTCTCATCCATATTTTCACTTAAATCCTCCATATGGGGTTAAAACAAAGTATTAGGAGCTTTCCTCTAGAGATCTTGTGATATTGTGTACATACAGTGGAGCACATAGTTAATCGATAAATTAGTTACCCATTATTCTCATCACATGATCAGCCCTCTTCATTTTCTGGTAAGATATCTAGCTGACCATGTCCTGCATATAGCCTTTCCTGCACAAGTCTTCATTTACATGACACTGGCATCTACTTATGTTCTCTATGTACTTGTCCATTTCTCTTTTACAATCTATGGCATTCTTGACTTCTCCATAGCCTCTGACATGCTCTTTATCATTTTCTTCATAGCTTCATCTCTTGGGTTTGCCATGATTCTTCTCCTACTTAGTTGATCATTTCTAACAGTTTTCTTTGTGGGATCTTTATCCAAATCTTGACCACCTACTGTGTGTGTCCTACAGGGCTCTGTCCTAGGCCCTCTTCTCTCTTAACACCACTTCACTTAGTGAACTCATCAATTCCCATGGATTCAATTATCATTTCTAAGTTGATGATTCTTAGTTCTATTTGTCCAACCTTAACCTCTCTTCTAATCTAGAGTCTTGCATCTCAGATTGCCAACTGGACAATTCAAACTGAGTGGCCTATAGATATCTTAAAATCAACAGGTTCAAAACTGAATTCATTTTCTTTTGCCCCAAATTCTCTTCACCTCTAAACTTCCTTCCTTATTACTGCCCAGGGTACTACAATGCTCTCAGTCACCCAGACTCACAATCTAGGTGACTTCTTACACTACTTACTTTCTCACTCCCTATATCCAATCCTATTGATTTTTATCATTATAACATCTAATATATCCTCATTACCTCATGGCTAGACTAGAGCAATAATTGGTTCTCCTTGCCTTAAGCCTCTTTTCACACCAGTCCTTCATTCACTAAGCTGTCAAATTAATTTTCCTAAAGCACAGGTGTTAACTATGTCAAACCTCTATTCAATAAACTCCAATGGTTCCATATCACCTCCAAGATCAAATATAAAATCCTCTGCTTGGCATTCCCTCCTATCTTTCTAGCCTTCTTCGATCTTATTTCCCTCCACCTTCAATGTACTTTGGTGTAGATTCAGTGACACTGGTCTCCTTGCTGCTCCTTTCACAAGACACTCCAGCTCCAGAATACAAGAATTTTCACTGGCTATCCACCATGCCTAAAATGGTCTACATCTTTCTCTTTCTCTCCTGGCTTCCTTCTAATCCCAGATAAAATTGTGCTTGTACTTCTGCTCTACTGATTATCTCCAATTAATCATGTTTACAGCTTGTTTGAAGTTGCTTTCATGTTGTTTCCATCAATTGATTATGAGTTGCTTGAAAGCAAGGACTGTCTTTTCTTTCTTTGTATCTCGATTACTAAGCATAGTGCCTAATAGACACAGAATAGATGTTTAATAAATACCCTGATTGACTTTAGGTGACCCTCAACTTTAATTCCAAGATTCATTGAAATAGAGTTTTATTCCCTTACCCCATCACACACACACAAATTTAACAGGAAATTTTGAGAATTCCAACTAAGTCAGTGAATCAACAAATATCAGAATGCCTACTGAATACAAGGTACTTGTCATATGTGATGAATCCATGGTAATCAAGAAGTAATTCTTTCCTCCTATACTGAAAATCATCCATGCATAAATATCTATTACTCTAAAAGTAACATATAGAAAGTAGATTAGGGGGAGGAAAAAATTTACTGGATAATAATTTTTTTAACAGCATAATCATTATCTGATCATCCAATTACTTGTAGTAGATAAACTGTGTTACTTCTTTTAAATTCTATTGGGGTTGTTGTTGTATTTGTCCTTGGTTCTCAAAGAGGACCATGACATCAAGGTGATGACATGACTTGCAGTTGACTTTGATTTGAGTGAGGGAGGGCTGTGCAAGGTCACCAATCTCACTTTCTTCTCCTCAGCCATCTGGGTCTAGTGGCCTGATATTTACAGGAATTTGTATCAGCAACTACATACATGTGCTATATTTCTCATACAAATTTAACCCTATGATATATGATGAGGGTTTTTAAATAATGGTTTAAAATTTAAAATCATCATTCATATGTTTTATTCCTTTTAGAAAAAAGATATAAACTTGAAAGAAAATCTTACAGGACTACATAGATAGGCTCAATCTTTGGAAATAAAAGATACTTTGCCAAAGGGAAATGAAGGGTGGCTAAGGACAAACTCACTAGAACCAATAATTCTCTATCAGAGTGATCAAGAACCCAGTGTCATCTCCTGTACTCAATGAGTTATCAGAAGAGTCCTTTTGTTATGCTTCTTAAGTATCAAAGCTAATTAATACACATGGACTAAACATGCTGCCCTGGAATCATCTTTGACCTGAATGGAAAACCTAGGGAAATATATATGCATTATCCCTATTGAAAGACATCCTATTAAAAATATTATGGCTATAATATGTGGCATAATACAATTAAGGGTTTACTTATTACTTTCTGATATGCGGAATGGTTTTGTATTTCTAGTAAAAGAATTGGTCAATAACAGTAAATACACAAGGAAGGAAGTTTAGAAAAGAAGGAAGAGGAGATGGAGATGAGTGAAAAGAAATACACCTAGAAGAGATTTACTGAGCTGATTTTTGTAGAATCCTACAAAATGAGTTTTAAAAGACTCTTAGAATTCACTCCAATATTCCAGAAAATTCTAAAGAAAAATGGGTCTCATCCATGTTCATCACTAACTGCACTACTCAAATCTTTACAGAAATATATTTGAAATAATTGAAAAAACTAAGGTAACTGAGGTTTGGAAAAAATTATTTTGTGCACTTACCTCATTTATATTATGATAAGCTACAATTTTTAAAAGCCTTAGGCATAAGAATAATTTACCAGACTAAATTAAACTACATGAATAAAGTAAAACATATGTTTAAGGACAAAAACTGGACAAGAACTATGCTATTTTTCATATGATAGGAGATGAGTAACATACAAAACATGTATAAATCAGAAATGTTTTTTATAAATCTTTTGGTCTAATATCGCTTTCATTTCTTCCATATTGGTCCTTTTTTCAAGTTAGCTGAAACAGTGCAAATAAACAAAAATCTAAATAAATGCAAACATTCATATTTTTTAAAAATTGTTATGAAAATGAGACTTTTTCTTGCCACCACTAAGGAGAGTAAAAAGTACATTTTGCATGATGGATTTTACTGTCAACAACTTAATCTGATATAAAGGTAATGAGCCAGTTTGATTGTTGTTATATATCAGAATACTGGATTGATACTTAGGCCTAAAAATTCACCTGTTATTGATTGACTAAAACAATTACAAGGAATTGAAACTTATCTGCCAATCAACAAAACTGTTCTATTAAGTAAAAAAATTGATTTTGTCTGTGGCACATGGCTTCTACAAAGGCAAGGCAACAAATAAAGTTGCTTTGCAGAAAGACCTATGAATATTACTTCAGTTCATAGTTTCATACCAGAAAGTAAATGGAAGAAAACCATGAACTTAACTGGGTTTGAGTGTGTATCCAGCAGTCTAGAAATATACAAGGAGCTAAACAACAAAGTAGATACCTCCAAAGAAGTCTCTAAGACCAAATATTTTGTAGTTTAAACATTGAAGTCTTGTAAATATATTGCATACATATTTAGGTCTATTTGGGTTCTTTCTCTGATAGAATGTTAAGGTCCTAGAGATTAGTGATTCTTTCATTTCTGCTTTTTTATGTCTAGGACCTTGCACAGTTCTTAGGCTATCCTACGAATTAATAAATATTTTGACTGGTTGTTCCTATTAATATGTGGAAAGGGAAGCGTCAAAAAAACGTAAAGAAAACTTCAGCATATAAAAACAAGAGGTAAAAGATATCTGAATATCATTCTCAACAATAGCTAAAGGCAAATGCTGAGATTTCAAGGAACGCAAGGTTCTGTCTTCTTTATATATACTACCTCATTTGATGAACTCAGTAGCTCCCATGCATTCAATTATCATCTCTACGTATAAAGACTCCCAGATCTATGTATGCAACCCTAGTCTCTCTCCTATCAGTTCTGCATCACCAAAAGTCTATTGCATAGTTCAAACGGTATATACCATAGCTTTACAAATTCAATATATATAAAACAAAACTCATTCTCTTGTCCCCACCAACCCACTTATATTCTGAACTTCCCTATTACTGGTACTACCACCCTCCCAGCCACCTGAGTGTCCAATATCAGTGCAATCTTTGATTGTTCACTCTCACTCACCTCACAAATCCAATCATTCATCAAATTCTGGCATTTTCATCTTTACAATATCTCTCACATATATTCCCTTCTCTCCAATCACATAATCACCATGCATGTTCAGACCTTCAATGCTTCTAGCATGGACTATTGCAATAACCTTTTAATTGATATCCTAGTTTCAAAACGTTTCTCCATTTCAATTTATTTATCCTCTTCATGGTTGCCAAAGTGATTTTTCTAAAATGTATACCTGAAAATGTCATCTCCCCTCTTGCTCAATCAACTCCGGTGTTTCCCTTTCAATTCCAGGATCAAATATAAAGTCCTTTGTCATTTAAAGCTCTTTACAACTTGGCTAAGGGGTCTCCCCAATTAGAATGTAAGTTACCTGAGGGCAGGGATTGTTTAATCTCTGAAATTAGCACAGAAACACTTCAAAAATGAGTGCCAATTTAGAGACTGGGAAATAAAAAAGGCTTAAGGACAAAGAAATGTGTTTGAAGTTATGGAATATTACATAGCAAACAGTACTTTGGAACAGAATGAAAATGAAGTTCAAAAAATAAACTTACGAAGGTATATTTACATACAGAAGAAGTCATACTTTCTTCATGTCTAGCAGTACAAGAAGCTATTTGTAGTAAAGACAGTAAGAAAGAATTCATAGTTTAGTCAGGATTAACTGTGCCTTGTAGTCAAAATACTTTCTGTAATAGTAAATGAAGGAATATCCATATAATCATTTTAATATTACAGAAAACTAAGAAAATATTTGTACATATTCAAAGCTCATGTCTGTTCATAAATGGATATAATCTACTTTTAAAACTACGCTTGAATTTTCTCAACCACAAAGATATTTTTGTTTCAAATATATATATATATATATCTACAAATATATATATATATATATATATATATATATATATATATATATATATATATATATATATATGTATCCCCTAATCACCTAAATTTTGGAGATCTTCCTGTGGAATGGCCTCTAGATGCTATAAAAAAGTTTTTTGGATGTAATGATAAATATCATTTAGTAGAAAGAATACTAGACTCTGAGCAGGAATATCTTAATCTCAGTATCCAGTATCTGGAAAATAAACAGGTTAGAAAACAACAGAATTGTTGCAGGGTCATCTTGAATGGCCTCATAAGGGCTGACTGTTAAATTTTCAGTGTGAAATTGGTAAATATTACAAATCAGAACCTTGTATTTTGTTGATAGTCTAGGTTTTTTAAAAGGGTGGAGAAAAACACTAATAATGTAGAAAATTTAAAATATGCCATCCATAAATTTTTTGCCAAGAGAACCAGTGGATACACATTTACTGTCACTTGTTAAATGACCTCTACTTGCACAAGAATATCTTCCACGTCTTCATTTAGAATGACAGATTGGACTGATCAGATAATAATCAAAAGGAATTCAAAGCCCAATCTGGTGAAAGAAGTGAATGAAAAAGGAACTAAATATATTTTGTGGTCCAAAGATAAGATATGAGCATGAAGTATTAGAATTAAATTATTTTCTTGCAACTTCATAAACTGATCTGTATAATCCTTACAAAAGATTTCTCAAGATCATTTTTCATATTTCATAATCATTCTCTCATTTGGGGATGGAGAGTGTGATCACTTAATTACATTGGCAATTTCAAAAGTCATTGGACTAGCAATAATTTTTTTCAGAGAGGTACAATGCATTAAATGAGAATGTTAACTATTTACCCAATTGAAGGAAATGGCAAACATTTATTGAAAATATTTGTTTGGATATGAAACTAATGTACTTTTTGTAACAATTTTAAATTGTGCAACTTTCAGGACACACAGTTAGGCTGGTATTCACCAGTTTCACATGCCTCTAGTTAGTCTAGCATTTAAAGATTAAGGCTTCAGGTGTTACAAATTAGACACAAAGCACTGATGAAAAAAAATAACCTAAAAAGCATAAAATCTGAATGCTATTCAACAGCAGGAATTTCCTCAAGCGATCCTTTACTACAAAATTAATTCACATTATTGGGAAGCTCTCCTACACCAACAGTGTTGGGAATGTTTTTGTCCTATGGGGGACTGCTCAAGCAGGATACCAGATTTACATATTTCACTATTGTTTAGTTGTTTTCCTCACTAAAAAGCATCAAACCTCTGTGCTAAATTTAAAATGAAT